>NC_057391.1:78721108-78843459 GCF_019320065.1 Cervus canadensis
GCTGGGATGTGTTTTTCAACCCTGGGTTGGGTAAAATGACCTTTGACACAGTCACTGTATTCCAAGTAGTCTGATGGAAGCGAAGTAAGAAGAAAGTCTTCTGAGCCTGTATTTTCTGGTTTCATGAACAAGTGGAGGCAATTGAATTGTACCCTGACTCAACAAAAGTAGAAACTACTCTGTCTAGCTCAGCCTTTTTCTTGGGCCAGTTTTTCTGTCAATCCACTTTAGTGCCCCCAGGTCTCCCCAGGTCTCTTTCACAAGCTGGCAGATGTTTTCAATACAATGCTGGCAAAATGACATACAGATGGTCACCCATATGATGCCAGTTTGGATCTGACTCCTGGAGAAAATTCTGGAAGCCCACTCAGCTATGAAGGACACCCACCAGCTTCCTGCACTGTGTCCAAAGCTGACTGCTCACGGGGACACAGGTGGGAAGCAGGTGTTTCACATGAATGGACCACCCTCTGCTAATCACCACCAATCAAGCTAGTGGTGCAGGAGAGAACAAAATGAGACAGAATCATCATCCAAGAGATGAAATGGACTGGTGGCCAAAACATGGAGGGGTCTGAAGTCCCATAATATAAATGGTCATATTTCAGGCAGGTTTTGCTTCAGAGACTTCAGGTTTTGCCAGAAACTTGGAGGCAGACTGTGAGGGTCTTCAGATTTAATTCCAGTCGATGCAATTTCTAGGGGTGTTCAATCAATTACATTCCATCTAGCCAGCATCCGCAACTGCCAAAAACAGACTCAGTCAGCCAATCGTTCAATGTTTACTGAGCTTCCAATATGTGCCAGGCACTTACTGAATACCTACCATGTGCTAGGCACTATTCTGGGTCTGAGGACAGAATGGTAAACGATTACCATGAAGGTCATCCTTTTTAGAGACTTACATTCTGTCAGGGGAAGACAGAAAGACAAACAAATAATGAGAAAGTGTTAGATGAGTAATAAGGATGATGTGATAGAGGATAACTGGTGGCTGCTTTAGACTGGATGACTAAGGGGGTCCTCTGTGAAAAGCTGACACTTGAAACTCTAATCTGAATGACAAACAGGAACAAACTAGGCACACAAGTGTCAAAGGACTAGCCAGTGCAAAGGCTCAAGGTGAGGCAGGTTGATGCCCAAAGATAGTTGGAATAGCAGTATCCTGACAATGAGTGGGGCTACAGAGTAAAACTGACAGTGGGAAGGCCCAGAAAATGATACAGACATGGAGTGCAAGCATCACCACAATCAGCCAAGAGAGTCTGGAGAAGGCAGGGATTGACAGTGACTAGCTCAACAATGTTTACCATTGAGATACTCAGAATTCTAAGAGGGATTCACACCAGGCCTAGGCTGGGCATTGGATCATGGAGACAGGGAGAAAAACCAGGTCTTGGGGCACTGGCTCAAGGCTACAGTGAAGTAGACAACTATAGGTGAGACTGGAGCTGAGGTCTGAAGGATGGGGTTGAACCAAGTCCAGGGTCAGAATCTAAGAGAGCAGGGCTGACAACCAGAATAACTCGATGGATCAGGAATTCAGGATGCAGTCAAGAGCCGGACATGAAGCCAAATAGGAAGAAACCCAAAAATCATGGCACTTCCATTTCCAGGAAATTTGGTATATGGCCCTGTTGGGAAAGGCATCAATTCAAGACTTCAGCAAATCTCAGAACACTACTGGTTCCCAAATCTATACTTGCAATGTACACATTTCTTTTGAAATGTAGTCCCAACTTTCCAAAAGTCTCAGGAAGTTCAAGCTCAACTTTTCCAAGTTTAAACTCCCTCCTACACCCTACAAATCACCTCCTCTTTCTGAATTCCACTCTGCTCACAACCAGGGAGCAAGACATCACCCACTACAGGTTTGCATTTTCCATGAAGCAGCCTCTTTAATGACGATTGGCATAAGGAGATGTACCAGAAAGTGCTCTTGGGATCTCCACCTGTGGAAGGGAAAGTTGAAAAACAGGATTGAGAAAAGAAGATGTTGAACTTCAGTGAAGCTGCAACCATGGTTTCAGAGCCCACCTCTCAGGGGGCTCTGATGCTGGGAAGGCCCTCAGAGTTGTCTCAAGGTAGGTCTGAGATGTTGCTTCTATACCCTAACGTTGTTGGATGCAAGCTATCTAGGAAAGAGATGTGAACTTGGACAAGGTAACTATTTTCAGCTGAGGGCAATTCTCCCAGCAGTCGGAGGACTAAGTCCTTCAGCCCTAGAGTTCCAGGTGGTACATCAAAGCATCTACTTCTTTTTGCCTCACTCCTACCAACCCCTGAGGGGTAAGATGTGCCTAGGGGGTCTACCTTCCATACATGTCTCCCACCCATCCTCTTCTCTCCGTCCACCTTGCCACTAGTTCAAGACCCACAGTTTCTCAGCTGGGCTAGGTCTTTATCCTGCCCTCCCTGGCCCTCTCTCGTCTACACACCACACGGCCGCCACACACTATCATGTGTTTCCAAGACAAATCTAAGCCCATTTCTCTACAATGTAGGACTCTGACTTGTAGGACTCACTGCAGGGCTCACTCTATCCTGAAACAGTAGAGCCATCATGATCCATCCACAGCTCCCCCTGACCTCCAGGTCACCTTGGTCTTCCCTCTGCCCCAATACTCACAGCTCTCCGCTAATGACCTGATGCCTTGTGCTGCTTGCCTTTGACGCAGTGTGATTCTTAAGGACAAAGACTGTATCATAGTCTTCACTCCATCCCCTAACCCTGTCACACTGCGTGGCACATAATGGGCACTTGGTACATATCTGGTAAATGAATCAAGTGCTCAGCCAAGGAGAGCAAGAGAATAAGTTAGTGATGTCATCTATTCAATATCAAAACAAGATGCTTTAAGGACACAGTATAGAGACACAGTAGCCACAAGGAAGGGACAGAATGAAAGGTAATTCCAGGGCAACAGCTCCCAGAGGGTGTTAGGACTGTGTGCAGCCGTGAAGACCCATCTTCCCTGAGCATGGATTTAACCTAAACAGAGTGTCGCAGTGTCTATGTGTTTCTGGGAAGCTGGGTCTATGCCTGTGAGAGGCCTACTGTGAATCACCTGACACTCATATGCCAAACCCCTTCTTGTTCTTCCTGCATGGCAGAGACTGAAAACCACATCCATTTCTAGACCCCACGTGACCTACTTTCCACCAGATAATCAGAAAGTGGAAGTGAGTAATGTGAGGTGGCAGCCATGTGCTGGGAGGTCAGAACGGGTGGCAGAGATGTTGGACATTTGGGAAAAACTGTAGTGGAAGCTCTACTGCCCTGTCCCTACCTCAGAGAGAGAGAGATTGTGGGTGTAGCTGGACCCAGCATGGGTCTGTGTTCCAACAGTCACTGGGTGTTTTTCCTGGGTGGTTTCCTTACTCTTCAGTAAAGCCGATACCACATCTTGTAATAAACCCCTTAACTGAACAATACAGCCAGTTATGAGCAAGCCTGCAGATTTTCCTTGGGAAGGGATTCATCCTGCGGGGGAGAAGCAGTGATTGATAAACTTAGCCCAGCGAGAAAACCTCTGTCATCAGAAGGCTAATTCTGTCCTTTGGATGTGTCTCTGGCCCAGCCCACCAAGTCTCCTGTCTGAATCCCAGTAAGAACAGAACTATCAGTAAAAATAGAAAGAACTGTCGACAAACACCATATAACCTACTGAGGCATAGCCAGCCGAGCTTGGCTACCCTTCAACAGAGGAGAAAAATGGATGCTACCCCGCTTGGCTTCAAATGATTCTGCAGCTCTGCCATCCCAAAGGCTCTATAGGCTTCCACTAGAGGGGGGCGTCATCCCCCACCAAGAGAGGGCAGTGCACCCGTCCCAGGTCCAGTGGGAGGCACTAGAGCTCCCAGATCAGGAGCAGCGGCCACGCTGGCGAGGGGGGGTCTTGTTTGTGAACTCAGAAGCAACTCTCCCGGGGGACTCCCAGGAATACCTGGGCAGGGGAACATGCTAGGGTACAGAGGTGAGACACCACCTGGGGGCCCCCTTAATACTGGGGGCACTGTTTTCTGAAAGGCGCTGTGGGAACTTCCCCTGGGAGTTCCCAGAGATACTTGGGGAAGATTTGTTGGTGAACTGATATACGGGGTTCTCCAGGGGCTGTCATAAATGCTGTCAAGGGGTCTCTCATCTGTAAGCACACGCGGGGTGCCCTAGGGGTTCCCAGAAAGACCTGTCAGTCATGAGCTCATGGAACCCATCCCTGGGGACCCCCACACCTACATGAGAAACTATTGTGAGAATTATGCGAGCCACTCCTGGGCTCCCAACATTCAGGGGGCCCTTTGCGGGGCTTAAGACCTCCTGCATGATCAACTTAAGGCAGGATCCAGTGAAATCTGAGGATTACGACCCTTGGGACCTTTTTACCCACAGGCCTAGGTGCCTTCTGATGTCCATTTTGGTGCTGAGAACAGCACCCCTCCCCCCACCCTAAGGGGAGAAACTTATTATTGAGGTCTGGCAATTCTTTTGTTGCACTTACTATCAAAACTGGCTGGCCTGGGAGCCATTTTAACCCTGTCTGGTGACCTTGCATATCACAGTTGTGCTCCATTAGGCAAAAAGTTATGATTTAAAGCTCAGAAGGCAAGCTTTTGTCCCTCCTTTTGGGGACTATGTTACCCTCTTACTATTTACAGAAATAAAGGCAAGTTTTCACAAAGCGGTTGGCCTGTGTGAAGGAAGGAGTGTGCAGAGTCCCCCAGGGTCCCGGGTGCCCCACGGAGCCAGCACCCTGCTCTCTGGTCAGCTTCTGGCAACTTTCTGCCCCCGCCCCCCCCCGGACTCCAACACTGAACCCTCATCCACTGCAAGATCTCTGCAGAGTTGGGAAACGTGACTCAGAAACCCATTTGAGAACAAAAGAGATGAATAAACAATTCACAGAAGAGGAAAAACAAATGACTACCAAACACTTGGAAAGGTATCCAACCACACTAAAAATTTAAGAAACGCAGCTTAAAATCAGCCACCATTACCACCTATTAAGTTAGTAAAAAAATATTAAAAAATTGTTTTCAAGTAAGGATATTCAGAGCTGGCAGCAGTGGCATAAAGTGTGATTTTCACCCGCCACTGGTGGCACTTTAAATTGGTTCAAACTTTAGGGAAAAAATTTGGCAGTAGATAACAAAAGCCCTTAATACGCACTAACTTTTGAACTTGTTACTCTGCTTCCAGGAATCTATCTTAAGGAGAAACCAGCTTTCTGTAAAAGGATACATATTAGAATAATCACAAAACAAAAGTTGAAACAGAAATGTCCAATAAAAAGAGAATGATTTAATAAATAATGACACATTTGTATGGCAGAATATTAACAAATAATAAATATGTTTTCAAACAAAGTAGTTGCATGAAAAATTGCTTACAGTACAATATTAAGTTGGGAAAGCATAAGGTTCAAAAACACATGGGACTATCTCACAGAAGACTTGACTCCAAAAAAAAAAAAATTAGAAATAAATAAGATGATAACCCAGTTAAAAAGTGGGCAAAAGATTTGATGACACTTCACAAAGGAAGTTATGCAAATGGCCAATAAGCAATAAGCACATCAAAAAATGCTCAACATCAGTAATCAGAGAAATGCAAATTAAAACAGTGAGATACCACTACACATCTACCAGAATGTCTAACATTGAAAAGATGCATAATACTAAGTATCTTGCAAAGACGTGGAGCAACTGGGAACCTCATTTATGAATGATAGGAATTAAACATATTCCAGTTTTGGAGAGCAGTTTATTAGATTCTCATAAAGTTAAGCATACTCTTACCACAAAACCTAGCAAGTCCACTCCTCAGTATTTAACCAAGAGAAATAAAAGTATATGTCCACAAAAAAATACTTGACTATGAACACTCATTATCACTTCATCAAAGCTGACAACAACCCAAACGTTCACCAATAGATGAATGGATGAACAAATTGTGGCATTTACTTATAATGGAATCATCATTTAGTCGCTAAGTCATGTCTGACTCTTGAGACCCCATGGACTGTGGCCTGCCAGGTTCCTCTCTCCATGGGATTCTCCAGGCAAGAATACTGGAGATTCCTTTGCCATTTCCTTCTCGAGGGGAATCTTCCCGACCCAGGAATGGAACCCAGGTCTCCTGCATTGCAGGCAGATTCTTCACTGACTGAGCTATGAGGGAAGCCCCATACTGGAATATTACTTGGCCATAAAAATAACACAGTATTGATATGTACAACAACCTGCAAGAATCTCATAAACATGACACCAGGAAAACGAAGCCAGACAGCAAAGTTTACGTATAATATGTAAATTACCCTGAACCTAGAATTCTGTACCAGACACAATAATCAATCTAGTGTTATGGTAGAAGAGCCAAGGACTCAAAAACTCACACCAAGTTTTTGGAAGTTACTTGATGTATTGCCACCAAACAAAAACTTAAAAAAAGGAAAGCAGTCAATCCGTGAAAAAGAGGAGGTGTGCCAGGAAAAGAAATTGAAGCTCTCAGCTGGGGCCGTGCAGCAGGCTCAAGGGTGATCAGTCTAGACAGGAGCAGGACAGAAGACCCTGGATGAGAAAGAGCCTACAGAACAACAAACAACAAACCTCCAAGACAACAAACTGTGGATACCGGGTGGATGGAAAAGTTGGGATGAAATCGGGAATTCGGTAAAGACAGATAAAATAGACAACAAAAACCTAAGCAAACAGAGAGCTGTTCAAGCAGAAAATGTACCCCAGGAGCACTGCATGGCTCTGCAGGGAACTCCAGTGACACAGCGCCAACAACATACACACTGCTTACTGAGTTCTACTTTTCCAGATGAATTTATAGGAAAGATGGAAAATGTCAGTGCTGTGGACCACCATGCGCATAGGTGGTATGGGTGGTTTAGTTGCTGAGTCGTGTCCAACGCTTGCCACCCCATGGACTTGTAGCCCGCCAGGCTCCTCCGTCCATGGGATTTCCCAGTCAAGACTAGTGGAGTGGGTTGCCATTTCCTTCTCCAGCAGATCTTCCCAACCTAGGGATCAAACTCACATCCCCAGCATTGTAGGAGGTCCCCTGTATTGCAGGTGGATTCTTTACCAACTGAGCACCACCATGTACATATTGACATGGAAAAAGGCAAAGTACTGTAGGCAGAAATTAATCTATGGAATATAGAGAAGAGAGCTGAAAAAGGGTGTGTGTGTGTGTGTGTGTGTGTGTGTGTGTTTGGGGGGAGGGGTGTTAATATCCTCCCTGTAGAAAATGAAGGGTCAAAATAACTGTATACAGTTAATAAAACAAGATTTAAAAGATGTAAGTTTGATGCTTACAGTAAAAAGTAACCAACAGAGGAATTCCCACCATGGAGGAGACGAGGCCAGAGAAGCCGCACTGTGAGAGCAGGAAGTCTAGCAGATAAAGTCTAACACTGATAAGCAGGAAATAGTGGTAGACCCTTGTCAACTGGAGATATGTGCTGACATAACCACCAGAAGAAAATACCAGAAGGACTAAAGGCAGCTGCCTCTGAGGATCAGAACTGGGGACAGACTTTTCCTCCTAAGCAATTCGATACTTGCCATTTTTATTTAACCATGTGAACATATTTGTTGACTAAGATTAAAAAAGAAGTATTTAAATAAACTACACATAGCATCGGCTTCCCTGGTGGCTCAGTGGTAAAGAATGGGCCTGCAATGCAGGGGATGCAGTTTCAGTCTCTGGGTGGGAAGATCTTCTGGAGAAGGAAATGGCAACCCACACCAGTATTCTTGTCTGAAAAATCCCGTGGGCAAAGGAGCCTGGCGGGCTACAGCCCATGGAGTCAAAAGAGTCAGACATGATTTAGCGACTGAAAACCAACAGCAACACACAGCATACAATTGCCAATGTTGTCAGTACATATAAATACATTCACAGGAAAAAGACCTGAAGGAAATATAGTAGCTAAGTCTGGGTAGAAGTTTTATGATGTTAGTTTGCCTCTTCTTTAAACTTTTCCATTTTTCCACGTTTTCTATAAGCATCCACTATTTTTGTAAACATAAGAAACATTATATAAAGAATCAAAATGACTTTAGGGACAACTTTTTTTTTGTTGTTACTTTTTTTTTAGGGACAACTTTTAAATGATATTGGAAATGAAGTAAAGGAAACAAATTTATACATAAAAATGAGTATGATTATTTAACAATATACATAAAAGTAGAAATATTTAAGAAAATATTACAGTAATTATCTCAGTGGTGGAATATGGGTGGAATATGGGAATATGGTTTTTTTCATCTTATCTTTCCTTCTTTCCCCACCCAATATGTTTTCTTCATAATAAACATATTAAACCAGGTTTGACTGGAGAACTAAATTTGATCTCTCCCTTGGCTTCAGACCAACGTAACTATGTAATACCTCCGGGGTGGTGCTGACACTTTGAAAGCCCTCACACTTGTGGCATTAATGGAACTAAATGTAGATGGGGTTCTCTGGTGACTGCTTCTAATTGAGCCCATTGGCTTCGGTCACCCACTCAGCATTCATCCAGGGCCTACTGTGTCCTTTGACTTGCAGGAGGGGCTGCAGGTTGTTGCAAATGGCGGGTGCTGGCAGACTCTGGTCTTATGTGGCAGACCAGTTCGCAGAAGAGAATAAACACCCACAGATGAAAACAGATGGAAAATGTGCCCAGAGCTACAACAAACAATCTAGCCTGAGTGATGGGCATCCTGTCCAGACCAGTGCCACCCTGGAATCCTTGGAGGAATCCTACATGGAAGGGTTCCTCTTCCTTCCTCCAACAGAGACTCTGGGAATTCTTTACCAGCTTAGCCACAAGGGAAGCCCAAGAATACTAGCCCTTTCTCCAGCAGATCTTCCCGACCCAGGAATCAAACCGGGGTCTCTTGCATTGCAGGTGGATTCCTTACTAACTGAGCTATGAAAAAGGCAAAGTAAACATAAAAAGATGTTAAACTGAAAGTTTTGCCCGAGGCACCATGATATAATAGACATGACATCCCAATTTGGTGCCAAAAGAAGAAGCACATTTTTAAGGGAAGATCTAAAAATTTGTTATGGAACTCAAACTTCTCACCTACACCCACATTGAGGGCATAAAATACTCTGGCTTTTAGAGATTGAAGGAGAGGATTTGTAGAGAAGATTAATTTAGGGAAAAAAAACGCATTGATGTACTGTGAATTTCACCCCTCCTGGGAGGGACAATGAGAAATTTCCATGTCTCTTCTCAAATATAGTGAAGGGGACTTCAGGGGAAAAGCTTGGTAAGCGTCCTTTGTGATTCAGGGGACAGAGTGGACCCGCGTTGGATTCCTGCCTGAAAAGCTAAAAGGCAGGGAGACATGGGCTGGCTGGCTACTCCCACCATGGCTGGAAGGAGATATTTCTGCAGCTTTGGGACTCGCCCACAAACTCCCAGAGTGTGTCTGGGCAGGAACACCTGGGTGTCTCCCTTGGACCAGGTGTGAGCCACTGATGCAAGAGAGAGTGGGTGTGGTCACCTTGGACAAATCCAAGAGAAGCCTTCCCAAGGGGCGAACAGTCCTCAGCAGGGAGAAGCTGAAATGATCTCCAGGTGCTGTGAGCTATAGGAAGAGGAGACTGCCTGCCCTGGACAAGAGCGCTGCAGCAGACAGTCCTGGTGATGGAGAGCCTCCTATGGACCTATCATGAAAGAACAGCAATCTTCCCTACGGCCAGTCAAGCAAGAGCCTCCCTGCTCCTCTCCTCTCTTCTCCCCTGCCTGCTTCATTTCAGGACCTTAATTCCACCTGGGGGACTAGAGGAGTCAGAACCAAGAAAGAAAGAAGAAACCCTCTGTTCACACACTTTTATCACCCACAGGCTTCCCACCTGTAGTAGCCTGGCTATTGAGTTGTGGGGTTTGGGTAATTGCATGGGTCTCGGCATTCTAATTTCTGGGTTGAGACACTGTCCAGTGACTCAGCATGACTGTAGGACTTTTTATTATCGAAGGAAAGTCATGGAACTGCATGAGTTCTTGTCTAGGGTAAGGAAAGAATTTTCCTCCATGAGTACATTTGAAAAGGACAATAGAAATAAAAATAGTGTTGCTTTATACTTACATCTCAAGATTCTTGCTCTTTCAAAGTTCTTATCACCCGCTCTGCCATGGAATCTATGACTTCTCCAAAACCAAAGAGTGCCCTGCCTTACAGCTGAATTCAGTTAGAGTCCTTTATAGAGAAATATAGGTTAACTACTAAAAATGTTCCAAGGGACAGAAGAGGAGAATGTGAGGAGGATTGTGAATGTCAGAAATCCTACAAAGGAAGGTATGATGCAGTTCAAGCAGCCATTACTGTTCTCAGGATCTGGATATTCTGCAGTACCAAGACAGGAGTTCCAGAAAGTTCTACAAGCTCTACCAGCAGCACCAAAAGGAAACCACCATAGAGAGAATTACAATACCAGGGTTGGGGAGGGGGTGAGGAGAAGGAAAGAATGAATCTAGGGTTTTGGTGAGCACTTTACACATACCAGTAACTTTTACAGTCATCTCATTTAATTTTTGGCACCATCACGAAAAGTAATACATTTATCCCCATTTCCCAGAGGAGATGCTGGGACTCCAGAAGTTAAGTGACTTGCTCTTGGTCATTATCTGTCTGTAGAGCCCATCTCCCTTCACCATTCCAGGGTACCTCTCATATTGTTATTTATTTAGATAGTGACTCTAATGGGCAACGTAATGCAAGGGGCTATGGGATGCTTGGCTAATGACTCTATGAGTGATGCCAGAAAACCAATACAGGAAGATAGCCCCTGCTAAAGGACTCCTTCCCACAGTATTTTGCTGAGAGAAGCAGATCCTGGACTCCCTGACCTTCATCCCCAGCTATTGTGTGGATTAGCCTAAGGGTCAGAGGCCTAGGGAGGAATCTTGTATTAGTCAGGGTTCTCCAAAGAGATAGAACAAATAGATTAGATTCAGCTATATGCATTGCAGGCAGATTCTTTACCAACTGAGCTCTCAGGGAAGCCCATATGGAGAGAGAGATTTATTATAAGAAATTGCCTGTGATTATGGAGGCCAAGAAACCTCCAAGATCTGCAGTCATTAAGCTGGAGACCCAGGATACCCTCTGTGAGATTAATCCAGTCCATTCATTACCAGAATTTTACAGGTAAGGAAACAAAGACTTTGAAAGGTTGTTGCTGTTGTTCAGTTGCTAAGTCATGTCCAACTCTTTGCGACCCCATGGACTGAAGCACACCAGGCTTCCCTATCCATCACTGATTCCCGGAACTTGCTCAAACTCATGTCCATCAAGTCGGTGATGCCAATCCAACCGTTTCATCCTCTGTCATCCACTTCTTCTCCAGGGTTTACTTCCTTTAGGACTGACAGGTTTGATCTCCTTGCTGTCCAAGGGACTCTCAAGAGTCTTCTCCAGAACCACAGTTTAAAAGTATCCATTCTTCTGTGCTCAGACTTCTTCATGGTCCAACTCTCACATCTGTACATGACGACTGGAAAAACCATGGCTTTGACTAGATGGACCTGTGTTGGCAAAGCAACATCTCTGCTTTTTAATATGCTGTCTCGGTTTGTCATAGCTTTTCTTCCAAGGAGCAAGAGTCTTTTAATTTCATGGTTGCAGTGACTGTCCCCAGTGATGTTTGAGACCAAGAAAATAAAATGTCACTGTTTCCACTTTTTCCCCATCTATTTGCCGTGAAGTAATGGAACCAGATGCCATGATCTTAGTTTTTTGAATGTTGAGTTTTAAGCCAGATTTTTTACTCTCTTCTATCACCTTCATCAAGAGTTTCTTTAGTTCCTCTTCGCTTTCTGCCATTAAAGTGGTAGCATCTGCATATCTGAAGGTGTTGCTATTTCTTCTGGCAAATCTTGATTCCAGATTGTGCTTCAGCTAGCCTGGTATTTTGCAAGATGTACTCTGCATATAAGTTAAATAAGCAGGGTGACAATATTCAGCCTTGATGTGCTTCTTATCCTGCATACAGATTTCTCAGGAGACAGGTAAGGTGGTCTAGTATTCTCATCTCTTTAAGAATTTTCCACTGTTTGTTGTGATCCACAGTCAAAGGCTTTAGCATAGTCGATGAAGCAAAAGTAGACTTTTTTTTAAAATTCTCTTGCTTTTTCTATGATCCAACAGATGTTGGCTATTTGATCTCTGGTTCCTCTGCCTCTTCTAAATCCAGTTTATACATCTGTAAGTTCTCGGTTCACACAGTTGAAGCCTACCTTGAAGGATTTTGAGCATTAACTTGCTAGAATGTGAAATGAGCGCAATTGTATGGTAATTTGAACATTCTTTGGCATTGCCCTTCTTTGGGATTGGAATAAAAACTGACCTTTTCCAGTCCTGTGGCCACTGCTGAGTTTTCCAAATTTGCTGGCATATAGAGTGCAGCCCTTTAACAGCATCATCTTTTAGGATTTGAAATAGCTTAGCTGGAATTCCATCACCTCCACTAGTTTTGTTCGTAGTAATGCTTCCTAAGGCCCACTTGACTTCACTGCCCAGGTTGTCAGCTCTAGGTGAGTGACCACACCACTGTGGTTATCCAGGTCATTAAGACCTTTTTTGTATAGTTCTTCTGTGTATTCTTGCCACCTCTTCTTAATCCCTTCTGCTTGTTAGGTTCTTGCCATTTCTGTCCTTTATGGTGCCCATCTTTGCATGAAATGTTCCCTTGATATCTCCAGTTTTCTTGAAGAGATCGCTAGTCTTTCCCATTCTGTTGTTTTCCTCTATTTCTTTACATTTACATTGTTCACTTAAGAAGGCTTTCTTTTTTTTTTTTTTTTTTTTTTTTTTTCTGTTTAACCATTTTTTTTTTTCCAGTGCCAGTGGGTTTTGTCATACATTGATATGAATCAGCCATGGATTTACATGTATTCCCAATCCCGATCCCCCCTCCCACCTCCCTCTCCACCCGATTCCTCTGGGTCTTCCCAGTGCACCAGGCCGGAGCACTTGTCTCATGCATCCCACCTGGGCTGGTGATCTGTTTCACCATAGATAGTATACATGCTGTTCTTTTGAAATATCCCACCCTCACATTCTCCCACAAAGTTCAAAAGTCTGTTCTGTATTTCTGTGTCTCTTTTTCTGTTTTGCATATAGGGTTATCGTTATCACCTTTCTAAATTCCATATATATGTGTTAGTATGCTGTAATGTTCTTTATCTTTCTGGCTTACTTCACTCTGTATAATGGGCTCCAGCTTCATCCATCTCATTAGGACTGGTTCAAATGAATTTAAGAAGGCTTTCTTATCTCTCCTTGCTATTCTCTGGAATTCTGCATTCAGTTGGGTATATCTTTCCCTTTCTCCTTTGCCTTTCACTTCTCTCCTTTTCTCAGCTATTTGTAAGGCCTCCTCAAACAACCACTTTGCTTTCTTGCATTTCTTTTTTTTGGGGATGTTCATTAAGTCCAGTTTGTTCCTAAGTCCCACAAAGTTAGCCTAGGTACCCAGCTAATACAATCGACTCTAAGGTACTGTACTGTAATAGGTTTACATAGTCCTCACACAAATAATACATGAAAACAAACACAAAAGTAGAGAAAATATTTTTAATCTTATTCTGCAGTACCTTGAAAAGGATGGTGGCACAGTACAACAGCTTGCATACAGGGGCTGACGTTGAGTGAACAGAGGAGAAGAGTTAGTGACTGGAGGAGGGAGCGGAGGTGAGAGATGGTAGAGCTGAAGGATCAGCGGCAGTAGGAGAGGAAGGGCAAGTTGCCATTTCACTCACGCCTGACACTGACGGAGCACATGTTCTCATCTTTGAAAATTCGCAACGTGAAGGTTCATATGTAGGAAATATACTGTGGAGCAAAGATTCAAAGCGGGGTCGTCCTGCCCCAAGTACAGCCCTCCTCTTCCTCCACACTACCTCCCCAACAGGAGGTCTGCTGTGATTCAAACACACCTGGAAAAAGTAAACACATTTCCCCTTAGTTATCGACTGTGAAGGAAAGAAAAAGCCCAGGTCCAACTGTGCCCTTGGGCAAACTCCTGACAGTTCTTCAGTTAGCTGATTGCTTTCCCCAGCCTTCTAGAAAGATCTTAACAAGTTCTATTTATAGCTGACCCAGAGAGCACGGATTCTCTCCTTCTTTGGGCTCCTGAGGCCCCTATCGTTAGGCTATCGCAGCTCTGATAGTCTGAGTGTGGGCAGAGTGAGGATTAAAAAACTTTCTGCTGGTTACCCAAAAGCCTTGATAACATCACACCATCTTTCACCGGGTGTGCTAAGAGGAAACCACTTCCTCCCTCTCCGGAGCTGCTTGCATATTTACAAATTAATTGTCCAAACCTCAGTTATGTTGAATTAACTGCTTTTTCAGCTGGCCTCTCCTCCTCTGGCCTAGAGTGGGAATATGGAAGAAAGTAAGGCAAAGGACCCCTTCTTATGTGAGGGACCCTAACAGTGCGGGTGCCACAACAGGGTGACTTCTGAAAGCCAGCCCCCTTGGGCTCATTCTCCGCCCACACATTTTCCCTTCCACACTAAATCCTTCCAGTGCATCCAGGCCCATTTCTGTGGTCAGTAGTCATGCTTGAAAGCCATCCAGAAATAGTGACTGAGTTGCCCTTACCAGCCATATTTTCATCGGCTTTGCTAAGCATGGTGTCTTCCATAAATGATTCATGGGGGAACTCTAAGTGCATTTTATTTTCTAATAACCATCTCTCTCTGCCAGTCCATTATAGATGAACTAAGATACGGAAGAGTAGTGAACCCTTATGAAAGATTATGAAAGATTACACCCTGCGTACCCAAAATGACCAGGCTGACCTTAGCAATATTAATCCCTGGCCCAGTTTTGCTGAATATGTCATACACATCATCAGGTCACTGGAACTATGGTTCAGTGTACTAAGCATCTGTACTAAGCAACCTGTGTAACAGGTTTAATCATGAGTGTGAATGTGCAGGCTGAAATCACAACCTTTGATCCTAGAACTAAAAGGTGACATATGCTATCCAAGGAGGAGGGCATGGCAACTCTAGTATTCTTGCCTGGAAAATCCCAAGGACAGAGGAGCCTGGTGGGCTATGGTCCATAATGTCACAAAGAGTCAGACATGCCTAAAGTGACTTAGCATCCACACACACATACTGCCCACACATACATACCATCCAAAGATCATCTAATCCATCCCTTGCATCTCCAAACGTATTGCATAAATCATTCCAGACAAAATCCTATGCAGCCTCTTGTTTAAATAAAAAATGTAACCCCAGGAAAAAGATGTCCAGCCTTTTTCTGTAATCTGTTTTGTTGCTTATTGGGTCTCATGAAAGTCCTTACACCACTGTGATGGATTTCTTCCTTTGTCTTTAGTCAGATGGAGAACAGCCCACTGAATGAATAGGCTGATTTACCATCAGTAAATTATGAGATGATGCCTATGTTTACACTTCTATTCTCCATCAAAGCATCTGTTTATTTAATTGATGGCCTCCTGCCTTCTTTAAAGGTTACTCTGATATTTAGCAGGGTGCTAGGAGAGGCTGAGGAGTGATAAATTACACGTGCATTTACTTTTCTCCATCATCGCTGCCATCATACAATCATCAACCTTTGCAGTCTAGACTCCATCCATCTGTCTGTGCTGCTTAGGTAGCTTGAAAAGTGAAAGTGAAAGTCACTCAGTTGTGTCCGATGCTTTGCCACCCCATGGACTATATAGTCCATGGAATTCTCTAGGCCAGAATACTGGAGTGGGCAGTTCTTCCCTTCTTCAGGGGATCTTCCCAACCCAGGGATGGAACCCAGGTCTCCCACATTACAGGAGGATTCTTTACCAGCTGAGCCATGAGGGTAGTCCTTAGGTAGCTTACCTCTATGGAAAGGCACCACTGAACCAATAATTGCTAAATTAACAGTCTCTTCTTAGTTCTGATATGGCTAGAACTCTAAAATGTTCACATGAGGAGCACTTAAAGGAACCAGGGTTGTACAGCCTAGAGGAGAAGACAGGGGAACAAAATGCTGGATTCAAAGATCTGATTTCCTTGGAATGCCCCGTATCAGCTTTTCTATTCACTATTTCTACTTTTTGTTCTATTTCTATTAGTTTTTCTATAGCTATGACAAACACAGTGCCTTATATATGGAATCTAGAAAAACAGTACTGAATCTAGAATCTTATATATGGAATCTAGAAAAACAGTACAGGGCAGCAATGGAGAAACAGACATAGAGAACAGACTTACGGACATGGGGAGAGGGGAGGAGAGGGTGAGGTGTATGGTAAGAATGACATGGAAACTCACATTACCATATGCAAAATAGACAGCCAGTGGGAATTTGCTGATGGCTCAGGAAACTCAAACAGGGGCTCTGTGTCAACCTAGAGGGGTGGGATGGGGAGGGAGATGGGAGGGAGGTTCAAAAGGGAGGGGCTATATGTATACCCATGGCTGATTCATGTTGAGGTTTGACAGAAAACAACAATAATTCTGTAAAGCAATTATCCTTCAATAAAAATAAATAAATAAAAAATAAAAAAAACCACACAGATGTATTATCTTTCAGTTCTGAGGGTCAGAGGTCCTAAAATCAAGGTCTCAAGGGCTGCATTCCTTTCCATAGGTTTTACAGAATCCACTGCCATGCCTTTTCCAATTTCTAGAGGTTGCCCACAGCCCTTGACTCACAGCCCCTTCTTCTGTCTTCAAAGCAAAGAATAGCCGATTGAGTCTTTCTGATATCATGTCACTTTAAAGCTGACTCTTCTGCCTCCTTCTTCCATCTCATAAGGACCTGTGTGATTATATTAAACCCATTTCTATTTTAAAGTCAACTGATTCCTTCTTCAATTCCCCTTTGTCCTGTAACATAACAGATTCTGAGACTAGGACGTGGACATCTTTGAGTCATGATTCTGCCTACTGTAGCCCCTAACTGATAGAGCTAGGGCCAGTAACTAGAAGTTACTGAGAGTCCAATTTCATTCTTGTCCAAAAGTTCCAGAAATAAAAGACTTTTTAATAGTCAGGACTGCCTACAGGTAGAATTACCTGCTATTGAAGTTACTGAATCCCCAGTCCCTACAGGACTTCAAGCACTGGCCAAAGAGCCACTTCACCCTAAATAAGTGGTTACTACATGCCAAGCACTCCATCAACCACTGGTCATACCATACATCACTAATCTTCACAACAGTCCGACTGAATAGAAGTTACTGTTTTAGAGAAGATAAATCTGATGCTCAGAGAGACTCAGGTGAGAATCTCAGCTGTATAAGCTGCAAGACCTTAGGCAAATTATTTAACCTCACCAATCCCCAGGCTCCCCATCTGTAAAATGGGTTGTTGTTGTTCAACCACTAAGTTGTGTCTGACTCTTTGAGACCCCATGGGCTGCAGCACAGCAGGCTTCTCTGTCCTCCACTATCTCCCAGAGTTTGCTCAAATTCATGTCCGTTGAGTAGGTGATGTTATCTAACCATCTCATCCTCTGCCCTCCCTTCTCCTTTTGCCTCAATCTTTCCCAGCATCAGGGTCTTTTCCAATGAGTCAGCTCTTCCCATCAGGTGGCCAAAGTACTGGAGCTTCAGCTTCAGCATCAGTCCTTCCAGTGAACATTCAGGGTTGATTTCCTTTAGAATTGACTGGTTTGACCTCTATACAGTCCAAGGGACTCTCAAGAGTCTCCTCTAGCACCACAGCTTGACAGCATCAATTCTTCAGTGCTCAGCCTTCTTTATGGTCCAACTCTCATATCCATACATGACTACTGGAAAAACCATAACTTTGACTATATGGACCTTTGTTGGCAAAGTGATGTCTCTGCTTTTTAATACGTTGCCTAGGTTTGGCATAGCTTTCCTTCCAAGGAGTAAGTAAAATGGGTAGAATAATGGAACTCACTTGGAAGGATAGCTATGAGGGTTAAATGTGATAATAACATCTAATTCACTGGTTTGTTGAACCTTGTAGGAAATATGTGAAGCCCAGTGCCTGTCCCATTGTAAAGACTCAGTAGCTCTCACCTTAATTCAGCACCATATACTTAGTAGGATGTGGTGGACTTCTTTTGTGTCTACCCAGCTCCTGGAAACCTTCCCTCAGAGTCAGACTATGGGCCTCATGCAGCCATGTGTTTCCTGCATGTCCCTGACCTCCTGGTCATTGCTGATTGGACCAGTGGGATTACCTGACTCCAGCCAGGCCATTAGTTGCTCTCTTCTAGGAATCTGGAATCAGATGCCTGATAGACATTCAACTCAGTCTCTGTGAGTTACTCTCCCTGGACTTGGTGTTGAGGGATATTCATTTTCATTGAGGAACAGAGAATAATCAGTCTTAAGAAACACGATTAAAGCCATTGTCCAGAAGGGAGCTAAAAGAAGAGATGGAGGGAACAGACAGTTCTCCCTACCCTACTTCCCCGCCCTTCTGAACCTATCGTTGCCAGTCCTGTGTTCCTGAGACACCCATGTGTCCTCCTAATATGTCACTCTATTTCAGCTCAGTGGCCTTGTGTTGCTATGTGTGTTATTTACAACCAGAGAGCCTGAATGCAGATGTTCACAAACATTTGCAGACTGTTGGAGCCGAAAAGGGCCATCAGCCCCTCTCTTTGTTTACCCATCGGTGCACTTTGGTACAGAGAGGTTAGGAGGCCGGCAGGTAACCCTGAACCAGCGGCAGAACGGGGATCAGCACTTAGAACCTCCTGGCTGCCCAGGTTGAACTCTACCCTCTAATCTTGGTTATCTCCAAATCTGTTTCTTCAGCTCTGATTCCTAGGCTTTGAGAAGCTAACATGACTGGAATGGGATAGAGCCGGGGCCTGGGGACTGAGAAAGGCACCAGGGTTTTAGGAGTTCAAAAGAAATTTCATGTTGGAAGACCAAAAAATCCCTATTCAAGAGGCTTATTTTGATGTGGAATCTGAGACTCTTCCAGCAGCACCTGGGTCTGCCTGGATGATGCTGGAAAGGAGAGGAGCCAGGTGTCATTTGCATATATGCAAATGAGGCCTTCAGCAGCTGCCCAGAAGCCACCTCTGCTTGGGGCACCAGCTCAGCCGCTGGGGCTGCTTTCATCTGTCTACTCAGCCTTGGAAGACAGAGAGACAGGCTTGTCAGAGCATCCCACCAGGCTGACAAGGACGCAGAGTCATCCCAACACCGCTGCGTTGGAGGAGCAAAGAGCCTAAACCTCCAGAAGATGAACCTGAGGGCCTCCCTTCCGCCCCTGCCCCTTGTCCCCTGACCCCGTTTCCCTGCTGGGCGGGAGAAAAAGGACCCAGGATTCTAGCAGCGGGGCAATGGAGAGAATTTCCCCAGGCTTTGCTGGCAGGCGAGGTGCACTCCTTCTGGCACTCAGACATGATCCTTTCTTTCCCTGGCTTCAAAACCCACCCAGGTCCATCACTTCTCCTCTGCAATGCCTTTCCTGCCATTAGAAGCCAGGGAGAAGAGATCAGACAAGTGGTCTGAGGTTGGGAGGCCTAACCTGAAAACCAGCCCAGATTCCCTATCACCTGCATCAAGTCTCAACCTTGGTTTCCCTTTCTATAAGGTGTGGGGTAGGGGGAAGAAGAAGCTTAGAATTCGTGGTTTTTGAGCCAAGGAGCTCCTTCCTCCACAAAAATGCAGATGGGAGGCCAATCAGGCACAAGCGTGCTTGCTCCGGCCGCACACCTGTTCATCTCAGGGAGCCCTCCGAGGTCTGTCAGAGCCACATTTTGAAAACCACTGGGCTGGTCCCTCAGGTCCCTCCCCGCTGCCAGAGTCTGGGATTTCAAAGCCAGCAACGGCTGCCCGGCTGCCCGGCGAGTGTGGGAAAGAAGAGGTGGTGGGACTAGGCGGGGGAAGAGAAGACGAACTAACGGCAAGACCCAGGTTCCAGCCAGCAAGCTGGAGAATCCTGGTGGTGGAGGCCCTCAGCCTCCCTTCACATCCGTCTGGCCCCAAGGCCCTGGGAGGCCGCAGAGGAGGGCCGCCCACTTTCTGTGCCCCTGGGGTGCCCGCCTTTTCCTCCCCCACCCCTCACACTCTCCCCTTGTTGCTGTCTTCGATCCCTCTCTCCCTTCCCTCCCCCCTCTGCTCCACCCCCACCCACCCAGCCCAGTCCATCCCTGGGAAAAAACTTGAACAATACCTGGAGGAGGGGATCAGGTGTCCTGGGGGGACTGGCCCCCACAAACACACAGATGGTTAATCCCTGGGCAATTCTGGGTTTTCCTTTCTTCCCTCTCCCCTCCCTCTCTCCTCGCTGTTCCCACTCCTGGGTCAGCTCCCAGGACCACGGCTCTCCCAATACACACCCTTTGCAGAAGAAATGGCAAGTGGCCCTGGCGGGCAGTTAACCAGCTGTGGGACCCAGCAAGTCAGGCTCCATGTCCAGGCCGAAGTTTCCTCATCTGCTTGGATAAGGGGTGCCTCCGTTCTGGGGGTGCCACAGATCCCGTTAAGAACCTGAGGAAACCAGGCAGACAGACACACACACAACTTTACAGCCAAGTTTTGGAAGCCCATCCATGGACTAGAGAAGGGTTATCCAAAGGTTGGACGCAGGGCCCAGCTCCCTGATACCATGAGAGCTATGCCTCTCGTGACCTGGGCTGCAGACCCCAAAGGACTCGCTGCAGGGCGAGGCCAGGCCAACAGGCCACCCGGCCTGGCCATTCCAGCTCCCTAGCCTCTCCTATTCCCTTCCCAATCCCAGCAGGGTCTCAACTCCTGTGTTCCTGGTACAGTTTCCAGCCCTCCCCCAGCCTGCAGCAGCTCCAAGAAAGAGAGAGAGAGGAAAGGAAGGGAGGAAGAGGAGTAGACAGGGCAGAGAGCAAAGGGGCCGCAGCCTCTGGCCCCCCCTTCTCAACCCAAAACCCTGGCTTGGGCACTCCTGCCCACACACCCTTGGCATCTAGCCTTCGCCCAGAAAGTCTGTCCTCCTGTGGTCACCAGCAGGCTCCAACTGACAGGGCCCTGGTCGGAGAGCCAGGGGTCTCCCTCATCCCCACCTCAAATCCAGAGCAGCTCACAAATCACAGGGGCAGTTTACACTAATGCCTCCTACTCAGGGACCTTTAAGAGCTCTCCATCAAAGCTCCCTGCTCCGTCCCCTCACTGAAGGCTTTCCAGGTCAGACTCCAGCCCCAGGCTTCCCTGCCTCAGGTCCTAAAACTCCTTACACACTGGTCAGCCTGGACTGCCAGCCACATTTTCTTGTATTTTCTTTTCTTCTCATATGTGCCTGGAATGATCTCCCTCTTCCTCCTCCTCCCATCACCTAATATCTCAATGAGTCGAAATGCCACCTCCTCTCTGAAGCTTATGGCTTTCTCTCCAGTTGGAAGTCCTCTCCCCCTGAACTCTCGTGGCACATCATCTGACAGCTCTGTGACATTTGCCACATTCCCCTCATTTCAGTGAGTAATCTTAACCATATGGGACCACACAACTATTTCGTGGGCACCTATCAAGTGCCAAGTACAGACCCAAGAGCTCTACCTGAGTCGTCTCATTTCATCTTCTACAAATGCAAGATACAAGGTGGAGGTAATTATCTCCATTGAGAGACAAAGGCAAAGCCACCTGTCTCAGACTCCCCAGCCACATACTTTGCTTGGCCCTCTTGTGCCTCCTAAGTTTCTTAAGGGACAAGATCTTATTAACCTTTTCTCCTGGATGGAAGTGATTGTCACATCTATCATTAAAGTGTGAGAGAGTGGGTGGCAAGAGAAGAGAGAAGATGGACCCTATGCACCAGGCACTATACACACGTCATTGTCTTCAACCTTCATAGCAACTCAAAAAGTGGGTGTCATTATACCCATTTTACAGGTAGTGCAACTGAGGCTCTTGGAGGTAATGTAACATTCCTGCCAATAGTTACTTCAAGTGGCAATGCTAGCCTTCCTTTCAAGCATTCTCAGGCCCCAAAGCTCCTCCACCAGCAGTTTTGAGTTTCATAGTGTCCACTGAGGCAGCCATGAACTTTCCTGGTGTCTCCTTCCAGTCCATAAATGGGCCTCCAAGTGTTAGAGTCCAGTGACTTTTGTAACTGAAATGTATTTTCTTACTGACTTCCATTAGGTAATTGGGATTGTATCCCCAGGGGTAATAGTTTTGGCCTCAAGACATAATTAAAAGCATACAGTTCTGAGAAGAGTGTATATTTTAAATGGCATAGCTAGAGGAAAGCTAATGATTTTATGACACAACAAAAGCACAAGGAAAAGATCACCCCAGAAGTTGCATCCACCCCCTCTCCAATATAAGTTCTAGTTGGAGGAAGATCGAGTCCTTAAAAAATCAAAGGGTAGTTATAAACCACCAGTTTTAAACCTTGTACATTTAGGTGTTCTTTATCAATGACTTGAGTTTGTGCTTAGATTAGAGGGACTAATCTAACCATCTATTTTTTTTTTCTCCAGGGTCCTTTATGAGCTCTTTAAAGAGAAAGCTCGTCTTTTTTACCCCAGAGAAGCATGGAGATCGTTTTCATAATTTATTATTTCTTTAAGTGCAAGTGGATTTCCTTTAAGAGGAACACAGGGTGGCCCACTTAATATAGATCCTGTTAATAATGCAGTGGGACTGGAAGGATTGAGGTTTTAAGTGGGCTGCAGGCACCCAGCAGAGAGAGATGAGTAAACACTCAGCTACCCAG
This sequence comes from Cervus canadensis, assembly GCF_019320065.1. Lineage (NCBI taxonomy): Eukaryota > Metazoa > Chordata > Mammalia > Artiodactyla > Cervidae > Cervus > Cervus canadensis. Next base: position 78,743,764 of record NC_057391.1, read on the forward strand.
TCCTTCCCACCCAATAGAGCCGCCTTCTCCTGAGAAGGGTGCATGCCCGTGGCAGACCTGCGGCTAATTTTGCCAAGGCCTTTCCCCAGAAGGAAAAATACCTATATCTGTGAAGCCAACTATGCTCCACACCCCTCTACACACACACTTTATTTCCTCTGGTTTGCTCATTCAGTCACTCAGGTATCCATCCATCTAACCATCCATGTATGCATTCATTCATTCACTGAATATGTACCAGGGTAGTTGGGATTAAACCATGAATAAGACACAGCCTTTGCCCTTAAAAAGCTCAGCCTGATGGGGGAGTCCAGCAAGAAACCTCACAAACGGGGCAGGGAGTGCCAAGCACTGTTAAGGTTCCATGAGGACAGAAGGCTGAGTGGATCCTTAAAAGTGTCTGTAGGTGGACAGAGTATGATTACAAAAGGGCGGGTGTGGAAAACCCGGGGAGTGGCCTTCTACGTAGAACCAATTCAGACACGGTAATCAAAGACAAAACGGAAGGGTGGTGAAGCTCTGAGTAGCTGTGGGAAACGAATATTGGAAGAAACCACCTAGAAAGGATGTACACTAAGGTTTGAAGAGCTGGGCACAGTATAAGGAGCTGTCCTTAGGGCAGATGCCTAGAGGGAGGGGAGAGGACATACAAGTTACAGGATCCCAACCCGCATGTCAGACGAAATGACGGGAGAGTTGCTGGAAGACCTCAGACTCATCTCTCACAGGTTAAGGACTCAGAGCCTCCAAACCAGCTCTCAGCCTCTGTGCGGTCTTGACGGCAACTAGGACTCCAGGGAAGAGTTTGCCCTAGATCTGAGGGGCAGCCTGGATCCCAGGACTTACGATACAGGTCTCAGGCCAACCTAAAGTTCCTAGAATAAAGCAGCGGGGGTAGGAGAGGGGGGACCTTTGTTCCCATCATCCTCTCCACTTGGAAAGCCCACTGCTGAATTCCAGATCACTGCTATCCTGGTCCTGAGCATCCCTTCCGGTTCTGCTCCAATGCACCCAGCCCTTCTGGACCTGTTCTTCTCCACTGTGTAGACTCAGGACCATCATCCCTCGTTCCATCCTGAATTAGAGCCATTTGTGCACACATTGTCCCCACAGCTGGCGGGCGGTTCCCATGGGGAACCTCTGTTGTTGACACCAAGCTCTAGATGAGCCCCCCTCCCCCACAGGCTGCAGTCCACAGTAGACGTTGTCTTTATGTTTATGAAATTGGCTGAGATGACCCCCTCTGAGCTTCTCCATGGACACAGAGCACCCTGAGGTGTGAGTGGAGCAGAAAGGGGAAATGACCGAAGGGAAGGGTCTGGGACCCCTGCCAGGCCCTCCTCAGCTCCCCCAGCGCCCCCAGGGAGACTCTCTGGAATTGTGTTTTCCCTCTGTTTGGGGGCTGAGCCTCTGTTTAGTCCCTGGAGGGGGCTGGCATTATTTTCCTCAAGGTTTCAAGGGGGTTGAGGAACGTTTCATGTTTCTCTGTTTGGCAAATAGTCGGTCCCCTGCCTCCTCTTCCAGCAATCAGGAATCCCAGACACGGAAGCCAGAGGGACTCGGGTTTCTTCCTGAGGAGGGGCCGCCCAGCAGATGCCAGTCGGGCAAGCCGGGAACTCCCGCCAGGAGGTGGGGGGGTGCAGGTGGGGGGCGGTGGCGGACACAGGGCCTTGGCTTTTCTCTGAAGAGGTGGGAAGAGAAGACAGGAACTGCTCTGGATAAAAAGCTCCGGACGCAGGCAGAAGGCAGGCTCAGGCCTCCTGCTCCCACGAAGACCCCTTTCTTTCCAAGCTGGTCTGGGGGCCACAAAGGCCAGTGGCAGCCATTCCGCTCCCTCCTGGGGGCACGTTTCTCTTTGGGTGGAAGAGACTCCGAGCTTGCTGGGCTGGAGAGAGGGGCGGGAGGGGCGAGTCCCAGCTGAGAAGGGTGGACAGCCCGGATGCCAGCAGACGGGAGCGGGCTGGGCCCGGCTTCTGAGCAGAGGCTGGGAGCCGGCAGGCGGGCGCGGGTGTGAGGAGCAGCGCTGACACCTGAATCTCTGCTCGCCTCCCCCTGGAGAGCGCTTTAATGAGGCTCACAGCTGTAATATCACAGAACGAGCATTAACAATGCTAATTACCTCAAGTTTAGCCCGAACTGGTTCTCAACCCACCCGTCTTGGGAACGCACTGTTGTTCTGGCCCCGCTGAAACAGGCAGGGGCTGCGGCTTGTGACGGGAGGTGACAGGGGAGAGGCCGTCTGAGCCAGGGTGGGGAGGGGCGCGCTGCAGGGACCCCCAGCAGAGGAGGAAGTGAAAGCTCCGATGGTGAAGGATGTTGCTCTGCGCTGTTTAAGAGAAACCCAGGGGAGGAGCGCCCCGGCAGCAGGCCTCCTTTGGAGAAAGCTGGGACCAGAGGCGGTGTCCACTTGTGTCTGGGCAGCGGGTGGTGGGCCCTCAATGGCCTCCTGAAGCCTCAAAGGCCCCTCCTATCATGAAAACCCAAAGATGTTTTTACATGGGTGTGTGTTTAAAGCAGCAAACAGCAATATATGAAACGGATTAAATCAGAACCATGTGCTAGTGACAGAATATTAAAAAGCAGAGACATTACTTCGCCAACAAAGGTCCATCTAGTCAAGGCTATGGTTTTTCCAGTGGTCATGTATGGATGTGAGAGTTGGACCATAAAAATAGCTGAGCGCCAAAGAATTGATGCTTTTGAACTGCGGTGTTGGTGAAGACTCTTGAGAGTCCCTTGGACTGCAAGGAGATCCAACCAGTCCATCCTAAGGGAGATCAGTCCTGCGTGTTCATTGGAAGGACTGATGCTGAAGCTGAAACTCCAATACTTTGGCCAACTGATGTGAAGAGCTGACTCATTTGAAAAGATCCTGATGCTGGGAAAGATTGAAGGTGGGAGGAGAAGGGGACGACAGAGGATGAGATGGTTGGATGGTATCACCGACTCAATGGACATGAGTTTGAGTAATTCCGGTAGTTGGTGATGGACAGGGAGGCCTGTGTGCTGCAGTCCATGGGGTCACAAAGGGTCGGGCATGACTGAGCAACTGAACGGAACTAAACTGTGTGCTAGTCATCATTTGCTTCAAGTTCGGGGCTTAGGAACCTTTTCTCCACCCCTGCCCCACGAGGCCTCTGGACATCTCCAAGGTGCCTTCTAGAAGCCTAGGCCCCTGCACTTGGGGAAAACCAGTGTTGTAGAATGACCCAGACTTCCAGCTTCCTGGTGTCTGGCGTGAAACCATGTCCTTCCCAGGGCTGCTTGGAATCAGGCATTGCTGGACATCCCAGGGCCTCTGACCCAAGACAGGAGAAGGATAGGCACTAGTTCTCGCATGGGTACCCACCTGATCTGTTGGCTCCTTCCCCAAGCCTGCCTGAGTCTGGGGCTGGCTTTGTAGACAGTCTTGCCTATATCTGCAAAAGTCTAAGGTCACCCAGTGAGATAACATGAGACTCAGCCCTTCTGACTCCTTTCTGTTCCACCAAGAAGGAGAAGTCACACCCTCTCTGTCACCAGCCCATGCCCTTCAACTCTCCAACACAAAGGGTTATCCCACTGGTCCCTTCTCCTTAGTCCCTTCTCCCCATGCTTTCTCCTCTGCCCAAGGACAGAACAAAGGAAACCTGTTCCTCTCTGAGTTTGCTTGACCATAATGTGGGTCCCTCCAGTTTTCCCCGCCCTCCTTCATCCCTGCCACCCTCTAGAGCAACATCAGTGTCCGATCTGTATACTAGGTTAGTTTCCCAGGCCCTGAGACCCATTGCCTCCCCGGAAGCCCTCTCTCAGGAAATGGTGGATTGAGTCTGGGATGCAAAGCTGGTTTCCCGGGCTCAGAGCAGAAACATCACATTCCCCTATGTGCAGATGAAAGCCCTGTGGTAGGTGTTTATGCCATCTTTTCCTGCCTGAACTTGGTTACGAACCTGAGTCCCCCAGCGCTGGAATCAGCAGCTCAGCACTACCCGCCCAGCACCCACCTGAGACCATCCTGGGTGAAGGCCTAGCCTGTGTCTGCAACCGTGATCAACGGCCCCTCTGCTAGAAAGAACCGCCCCCCCAGTCCACTTCTGAAAGGAAAGGCTGAAGGTGTGTGATAACATTGCAGGACAGTGGAACATTTAATCAGCAGAGGAGCTGAAAGAGACCCCGTCTTTCCCCGCTGCATGTCCTTCTGTGTCTTCCAAAAAACACAATAGACTCCAACTAGAAGCACGCTGAGACCAGAAGTCCCTGCTTGTGGTCTGGCTCCCCTGATGTCCCCTGGACTGTGTCCCTCATGTCATATTATTACCTATGTGGTTTGTAAGCTCCATGGGTGTGGGGTCCTGTTTCTCTGCCATATCCTGAGTGCCTAGCACATAGCAGAAGTTTTATTTACTTATTTACCTTGAATGTGTTTGGACTAACACCCAAGCTGTAGCCTCCGGAAACCACTTCCACATGGTTCAGATCCTGCACCCAGAGGCTGTGCCTTTAAGGAGGTTGCTAAGCAGGCTGGGGGCGGGGGGCAGACTTGTTTCCTGGGAACCTCCCGCCCCTCACCCAGGGCAGCCATCTCACTGCCTTACAGGCCGCGACCTGACGGGAGGAGCAGTGACTCAGCTGGTTTCTAGAAGGGTCCTGAGCCTGAGGTCTCTCTCCCCCACTGCCGCCACCACCTCAGCTGTGAGTCATCTCTGAATCATCGGCCTCGCCTCCCCCGGAAACTTCAGGGGCTTCTCTTCAGGATGCCCTGCCATCTTCTCAGAGGGCTCATGGGATGGCGCTCGTGGTGGAGCTGCCTGCTGTGTCCACGAAAGCTACCAAGACCGTGGCTTCTCTGGAGTTTGTGTGTGACGGGCTCAGAATTCCATCTGCAAGAGCGATTAGGACCTGGAAGACTCCTCGCCTTTGGAGTCTCCTTCAAACCTGGAAGCTCCAGCATTTCCCTGGAGCCTAGCACACATGCATACGCATGTAGTCCCACTGGACACCCCAGAACAAAAGGGGTCTACTCACACAGGCTCTATACATTTGCAAATGATTTTTAAAGATTGGGGGTGGGAGGCAGCCGGGGGATGGGGAGGTGGGTGGGGAGAGAAGAACCAAAAATTGCCAAGAGTTTTAAAACCTTTTATTTGTTTACACATTCTCTAAATTGCAGACAAAATGATTCACTACATAGATCGTCAACACTGCTAATCAACCACAGAACGAGATACAACCACAGCAATAAGGGACAAGGCCTGTGACTCAGTCTTTGTGGAGGTGCAAGGGCTCCATGGAGGGGCTGGGATGTCCAGGGGTCCCCAAGATAAAGGCTGCTCGATGCCCACTTCACATTGGCTATAGGACTTGACCTCTTCTTGACACCCCTCCCAGAAGCCAGGTCAGGACAGGAGGAAGGCAAGGGGAGAGGGCGGCGTCCTGGCTCACAGACAGCCCTCCCATCAGCCCTCTTCTGAAGGAAGCAGCGGACCCGGCTTCCGGACAAGTCCTTGCCAGTGGATCCAATTCCAGGTGTGGGGTGCTTCCCACCTGGAGATCCTCCCGGACGCTCACAGTACACCCGCTCTCTGGGAAGTCACAGAACCCGCGTGTCCTCTTAGGACACTGGGAGACGTGGCACGGCCTCATCTCCAATACTGAAACACTGAGAGACCTCGAAATATCCCTCAGACAGGGCAGAAACGTCACAGCACTTTTCACAGCAGGAGCCACGAGAGTGGGAACTTAGCACACAGGAGAAAGGAGCACCCCCGGCAGACAGGAGCAGAGCGGCGCGCACACACCTACGGCTGAGACGACAGTCACATCACACCTGAAAGAGGCTGTGGGGTGGGAGAACGGGGGCTTTTGTCTGTCTGTTGCTGTGATGGCTTTTTAGAGGAGCCAGTGGAGATCTGCTCAGGCCATTGCAACTTCCTAAGTCTGGAGCCCTTCTCCTGACCTCTTGGAAGCTGTGTCTACCTCAATCCTGGACATTGTCTGAGGTACTCGAGTGGCTCAGGGCTGGACAACTCTAAGCTCTCCCGTCAGCAGGAGGTAATGGGTGTTGGATCCCAAGGTCCACTGAGGAGGGAGTTGAAGGGAGCATTAAAGGAAGACCTTCATTAGCAGGCATTTCTGTTGCTGGAGGTCAACTCTCTTGGCCATTCATTTATGACTAAGAGTTTTGCAAAGAGTTGAGGCAGGGCGAGTAGAACAGAAGGGCTTCCCAGATGGCTGAAGTGGTAAAGAACTCACCTACCAACTCAGGAGATGTAAGAGATGCAGGTAGAAGAGACTAGAAGGCATTTTGGCATTATGGGCATACACTGTGAAAATGGCCTCCTCTCTTGTGCCCACACCTGAAGAAGTGACACCCAGTTTGCTTCTTATCTGTGGGTCTAGAGGTACAAATGGACCCTCGACAATTGGAGATCACTGGAACATCTCCAGGGGCCACCTTTCCAACCACAGCCCAAAGCAATCTGAGGATGGTAAATTCCTGAAGCTGCGAGGCACCAGGGTCTCTTCACCAGCTGGGTCAGGCAGTGTGAAAGCTCAAGGAACCCCTTCCCAGGCTCCTCACGCTCTCTCCTCAACCGGAGTCTGCGCAGGCCTGAGCCTCCTCCCATGATGCTGGGGCCAGCGTCCCCTCCTGTGGGACCCCTGCCAGCCTTCCTACCCCTGGGGCCACAGCTCACCCAGAGGAACCCCAGGAAGACATCAAAGCTGCCACAGTCAGCTTCTCTCTGAGGAGAAACAAGTGGGACTTCAGGCAGCAAGGAGAAGAAAATCAATTTATTTTGGTTTCCTGGCAGAGATATTCCGTTTCTGGGCTCTCAAAGGGGAATGTCACCAAAACTGGGCTTTAAAACTGCCCTCGGTCTAAACACATTTGGAAAGGGAGACGCAGACCCAGTTGAGGACTTGTTGTGACTCTTGATCCAGTGGACTGTGTGATGTGGATGGGATGGTCCCTCCCCCAGATCTCCACTTCCTAATTGGTCCAGTGGGTCACCCTCAGGCTGGGAAGGGGTCTGAGCAGACTGTATTCTCAGCCTGAGAGTAGACTTGAGTAGAAGAGGAGGGAAGACCATCTCGGGGCTCAGCCCACTGGGCCAGCAGCGTCCACCCTTCATGGAGCCAAGGGTGGGGGAGAGGGTGGGTTGTAGGCTCAGGGTCCGAGGCCACCCGGCTGCCTGGGGGACTTGCTGCCAGTCTGGCCTAGATGGGATCCAAGTCAGATGGCCTTCCTCTCTCTCCTCCTGCCGGCACAAGAGATTGCTGAAACTGGGTCAGTCGGAAGAGCCTTGCCCAAAGGCTTTCAAGCAGATGGGTAGGTCAAACCCAGAATGCACTTCGGGTTCTCAAGCACTTTAAAACCAGACCCCCAGCCAAGCATCATGAAAGCCTCATGTCCCTGACTCTCCACAGAGATCACTAAAACTGCCTTCTGGGAGCCAGTGCTGTCCAGGGAAGAACATTTCCCAGAACCTGCCCAGCAGAGGAAGTGAAGGCTGCTTTAAGCCAACTCTGAGCTGACACCAAACCAGGGGCAGATACGAGCCTTCCCCTTAGCCCAGGTGCTCAGCCTGAAAGCCAGTTTGGGGTGGCTTCTTCAGGGAATAGCTAGAACCTGGAATGTGGCTGTGACGTTTGTAGAGGAAGGGCGAGCTGGAGCAAATAGCCAATTTCTGATGCTGTCAGACAGTGGGAGTCTAGTGGAGCATGAAGCTCAGATCTGACAAGCACCTGGCCAAAGGAGGACAGGAAAGGTTTACTGAAAATACCTTTGACATGCCCTCCCCACCACCTCCAAGCCAGAAACACTGAGCAGCTGGGACAGCCTGGCTGGGGTCTCCGTGGGAGTCCACCCTACCCATGCATGAGGCCTGCGTCCCACCACTCTTCATCTCTGCTTCCTCCAGTGGGGACTGGACAAGGCCATTGTGAGGGTCCCTTTCGACCTCTGATCAGGCCCTGCCAGTTGCACCTGCCTGCCCATCACCCAGCGGCCCAAAGGCAACTTCTGGAGGCCCAGGCTCTGAGTCCCTCTGGCTGGCGACACACTCTAGCCCAGGTGCCTTCATCATCTCGCTCTCGTTCCTGTTAAGGATGCTCATCTTCCCAGGGCAGCCAGTGCTTGGGAGACTTAAAAGCCACTGAGCTGAGGTCTGCTGCGCTCCTCTCCCCCAGCCCCAGAGAGTGAGAATATTGGGATGCCTAGGCCTGCTCATCTTCTACTGACCAACATGCATCCTAAACAGAGAGACCCAAACACACGCATACCTTCCCTGATGGCACGCCATCTGACATGTGATCAGGGTGTCTTGGAGGAGTGGAATTTTAAGGCTGAAAAGCAACTGAAAGGTTGGGCCGGGATGTACTTTATTCCTCCAGACCCTGTGGTATCTAGCACACTGCCCGGTCTATAGTCCATACCCCACCAACTGTTTTGGCCAGTACCAGCCTGCCCAGCAGTCCTTCATGGCAGGCAGGAAATGTGTTCATGCCCCTCTGGAGGAAAGATGCCCAGAGTGGGCAAATGGAACAGATGAGTGGTGGGCACAAGGATGGACACATTCCCTTCCCTGGTTCAGGGCACGAATGCCCCCTAGGCATCTGAGCATCTCTTGCCAAAGCGTGACTCTCTGCCTTCCCAAATGCCACATGGGCCAGATGCATCGATGAGCCAGGACCCTGCCTCCCTACCCCGCCTCTCTCCAGCCACCTGCCCCCACCGCCTCTGCTCAGGGATAACTGTTCTATGTTTTCATGCTCTCACTCACATATTTGTGTTTTCCTTTTTTTTTTTTTCCTAGTACCTAATTTAGGCCTTCAACTACATGGTGAAAATGTGCAGGGAGAAAGTGTTTTCCTTTTCTTTTGTGCTACTGTTTCTTTCCACCACCACCCCATCCTGTAGCATCCAGCCTGGGAGGAGGAAAGGGAGGGAAGGTGCAGGAAGGGGGAAGGCTGGGTAAGGAAGAGGAGAACCCATGTCTCGGTGGGGAATGATCATAAAAGGGCAAAGTCAACAAAACCACAACCCCAGTGCTACCCAGAAAATCTTTGCATCCCTTCAACAGAAAGCAGAACCAAGACTTTTTTTCAGGTCCCCAACTGTTGCCAAACATCTCCCCCAAGGAAGCAGAGGAGAGGGATGAGAGAGTCCTCACCGCCAATGACTTTCCAAGCACAAGGATTCCTTTCCAACTCCCTATGGTTGTGCAGGGGCTGGAAGCTGGGGGAGCTGGCCCGGCAGGAACCTCAGGGAAAGAAAGCATCTTGTCTGGTGGCTTCTGGTTACCAGCAGGTTCTCCTTCTCATCCTGGAGCAACACAACGGTTTGCTTTGGTTCCCTAAGCCACAGGTGTGTGTGTGTCTGTGTGTACGGATCTGTGTTCTCATCATCCATGCTAATAACATTGATAGGAATTATAGAGATGCACAGAGGCAAGCAAACAGGATGCAGTCTATATGAATACAACCTGGAGACTTGAGGGGTGTTGTTGTTGAGGGAGAACAGAGGTCTTGGGGGCTCACACCCTGCCCCCCATTTCCTACAGTGACTGCTTACCCTCTCTCTTCCCCACCACAGCAGCGTTTTTTTTTTTTTTTCGCCATTTTGGGTTGGTGCCATCCTGAATGGCTGCTTTGCTCGCTGCCTGGGCTAGAGGTCATGATTAGTCATTATATCTCTGTCGAAGAGGGTTCTGGCTGCCCGCCAGTCCCGGTCCCCGCCTTCCTCTGGCCTGCCTGGGAAATGTCACCATCAGCACAAATACTTCCTTCTCTTGGTGGGGCCAAAGAGGGGGAAGGCCTGCAATGACTCTCTTTCAAAGCACTGGAGCGAAGAGAGGGAGGGAGTTGGGAACAGAGACCGTGACCAAGGGTGTTCCTGGGCCCCCTGACCCCCGTTCTATGCACCCCCCCCTCCCAAAGCTTCCCACCCAGGACCCTGGGGAGCTACCTCAGGTCTCAGCCATCTGAGGGGACACGGGCAGGGCCCCCTGAGAGCCCGGAGAGTGCCTCCTCTGGGAACCTGCCCCCTTCCAAAGCTTTCCCCTCACACAGGGGGCCTCTGTTCCTTCTGGGAAACCACGACCCTCCCCCTGACAGTTTCCTGGGCCCAGCTCCCCATGGTCAAAGCCCCCTCGAGCCCTCTGGAAGACCCTGAACTAACCCACCTGCTCTGCTCTTTCTCCACCCGGGGCTGGTGGCCATGGAGAATTGAGACCAGATACCCATGCCCTGGCAATGATCAGGAACTGGCGGAGTGGGGGAAGGGGGATGTCGTAACCCCCCTGATAACTGCAGAGGCCCGCCTCTGGTCACTGACCAGTTAGACCCAGGGAAACCTGCAGGGCCATGGAGCTGGGTGGGAAGACCCGAAGGCCTGAGGCAAACAAAAGCATCTGTGCTTCCACCCTCTTCCGGACTTACCTGGTGTCTAGGGGGAACTGGGCTAACTGGGAAACCAAAAGCATCCTTTTGGGGGTGGGAGTAAGATCCTCAAAAGGGGAAGCAGACAACAGGAGGAAGAGGAACACCATTCAGCTTGCTGGGCGGTAGGGGACCTGGCCAGGTCCCCCGTTTCTTGGGGTCCCAGCTGCTGGCAGGCTGGGCTTGGGGACCGGGTCAGGGAGGGCCTCCCAGGCCTGGCCCCTCTGGAGGCAGCATCTGGCAGTCCTCCACTCCCAGGGCGGCAGGAGGTGACCCAGCCTGGCCTTGGCCACCACCGCTTTCTCTGCCCTGCCCCCACCTTCCATCCAGACCAGGAGGACCTCAGCAGCTCGTCTCACTAACATCAAAGGATGCTTTTTCTGTGGGATTGGGGAAATTTGCAATGATCAACCAGGAGACCCTCTGTACCTCCCACCTCCAGCTGGATGAAGGGCATCACTCCTGCCTGCTTTGGTCTCTGAAGCACCCCCTCCGCTAACCCAGGGGGCCAGAGGCCAGGGGGGGTCTCAAAAAAGGTAGAGCTGGCTTGGTGTCCAGAACTGACAAAGGTTCGGCCTTTGGGGAAACAAACAAGCTAAAAAACCTGTTACCAGGATCTTAGGCCTTTAGGGAGAAAAAAAATGAGTTATAGCATCTCTTTCTGCCCATGCCTTCTAGTTATTTAGGTGCAGGATTTCTTCCTAAGGGGAACCCAGGTTTCTGGCCCCCTCCTCAAGGGCCCTCCCCCAGCCCCAATTCTCTTCATTTTACCTTGCCTAAAGTGAAAATCTTTGACCCTTTCCACTCCTTCCTCCCTCCCTCTCCAGGGATGTGAGCCTACTCTAGGTGACATAGATGTCCAGCTCGGAAAAGGAGGCAAGCAGGGCACCTTCACCAGGAGTGTGAGCTCAGCTCTGACCCGGGAGGCCATGTCTCCCTAGGGATGGGACACAGGCATGCCCTGAGCAGGGGCCCACAGTGGGTGGCAGGGGAGAGCCTGGGTTTCAGGGACTGAGAGAGGAAGGGGGACTGTGGTCCCAGCACCTGCGTTCAGACTGAGAACCTCCTAGGGGGCAGAGAAGGGGGTCCTCAGGGCTCCCCCCTCACCTCCTACACAAGGACTCAAAGAAGATACCAGAGGCCCCTCTTCTCTGAGTCTGGAAGCCTAAGGGTGCCCATAATTTTTCTTCAAGAGCATAGATCTGTCTCTTAAATTTGCCCCTATAGGAAGAGTAATAATAATCATCTCGTTTTTCTTTCTTAAAATATCTGAACTTTTAAAGGGAAGGGCATAAAGGAATCATGCTGTGCTCAAAGCACAAAGACTAAAATGCACCATGAGCGTAAACTCTCCAGGGTATCATGAAACCATCACTGTGAAAGCCAAACCCTCCCCCAACCTTAAACCTGCTCTCCTCCCCAGCTCGGAAGGAATCTGGCCTCCCTCCCACGGGCTTGCTATCCTGGTTACAGACAGACTGAGCCAAGTCCAGGGAAGCAGCTACGCCCGAGGCCTGCGCAGGCCTCCTACCTGGCTCCGGGGCAGTGACAGGAGCAGGGGCGCCTTGGGACTGGCTGGCTCCCGCCTCAGGGGCTCTGACTCAGTGCCGGGTTGAGAAGGAACATCAGAAGGTGAACATCCCACCAGGGGCCTTGTCTCTCTATTTCTTCACTCTGGTGCCTGCCCTGGATTTGCCGCAGGCCCCAAAGGAAGCATTTCGAAAATACCTACAGGAAACAGAAGGTTTCAACTTCCGGCTTGGACCCTGCAGCTGCACCTCCCCTCTGGCGGGCGGGAGCCACAGCATCGGGGTGAAGCTGAACCAGGGCACCCTGGCTGTGCCCAGGCTTTGAGCTGGGAGACAGCAGCATCCTTACCTCCACACGGTGGCCTCTGTGCACAGTGACAGGAGCTACCACGGTGCGGGGGTCCCCCTCCGCCCCCCAACCAAGGAACCCACACCCCGTGCCAGGATCTTCAGCAACACTGCCTCTAGTCCCTGAAAGAACCCTGCTGGATAGGCCAGATCCCTGCCTTCTCAGATGTGGAACATGAGGCTCAGAGAGGTTAAGCCATCTCCCCGTCATTTCTGCCAGAAACTAGCAGAACTGAGCTTTAAAAACCAGTTTTTAAGCGACTGTTACACTGAACTGAACAACAGCCCTCCCCAGAAGGCAGAGCCCCGTTCTAGGCTGCGCTGACCTTATAGAAGGAGTATCTTCATTCTGAAATCCCCAGCCCCGGGGTACAGCCTCACCTTCCACCACAGATCCATGCTCAGTCACGATATTCTTGTCACAGCTTGACCTAGTGACCCTGACCATAGGCAGCCTGTTCCTTAAAACATAAACCCCCTTTGGTCAAAACGGCGATTCCAAGAAGGCATCTAACCTTGGCTAACTCACACGAGAAAGTGGGTGTGAAAATCATTCCGGGGGTCCCTACCTGACAAGCCCAGCTCTCCAGTGATGACTCATATAACATTATGCCTTTTAAGACTCCTGATATCACTGTGGGACTGGCAGGACACGTATTATCTCCATTTCACAGATGGGCAAACTGAGGTTCAGAGACATTAAGTGCTTTGCCCAAGGTCAAACAGCTACTCAGTGGCAGGGATAAAACAAAACCCCTGAGCATCCACGTGCACCCATGATTCCAGCTCATTTTCTGGGGCTCAAAAAAAGAGCAGTTGTTGACCAACACCTTCCTTTTTTTCAGTATGGAAAGTGATCAGTGTGACCGTGATTTTTGCTTGCAGTATCCTGCAAGTGCCATCTCACCAGCCGGCTTTGCTGTCCCCATTTTCCAGATGGGGAAACTGAGGTCTCCAAAGGAGAGATTGGGCCAATCCTGCAGGGAGTGAAATGGAAAAGGAAATTCTGGACCTTCCTGATGTTCAGTTTAGAGTCCTGGCCACCCTCACCCCGTGGAAGATTCCAGCACCCTCCTTGGTCTGCGAGACTCAATCATACCCTCACAGCTTATGTGGCAGCCAGCGTGTCTGGAGAAAGAACACAGTCCCCTCCCCCCGACCCATCAACTGTGTTGAGGTGGGGAACACTCTCTGAAGAGAGTCTGTCGCATGCAGGGTCACTGTTTGGTTTCAGATTTGCTTTTTTAAGCTTTTAAGCCATTTGTGGCTTTTGCAAACAGCTTGACGACTTTTTTCCTAAAATTAAATCAAAGTGATTTTTCAAATCCAATAATCAGACTTTGAGGATGCCCACTTTGGGTTTTGTGGGAGAACAGAGAGCCAGGGCCGTCGGGGGGGGAGGAAATCTGGCCCTCCGATGTGACCCTCTCGGGTAAACGGATGATGGTGTGACCACGCGGCAGCTTCCCAAACCCTCCCTGGGCCTCCAGAATCCAAAACGGGTGCACCAACCAACAGGGGGAAGGAAATCCCTCCAGAGGAAGGTGGAAATCCCATCTGGTCGGCCCTTCAAACGAGATCATTATGTCCCCGTGTAACTCCCTCTGAGGCCACAGGCCCCTGCAGGAGGCTGACCTCCACCTCTGGCCACAGGGCACCCTGCAGAGAGACCCACACAGCTTGGCTCCCCGCCAGGCTGCCCCAGGTCCACTGGCCAAGAGCAATTAGCCAGGAAGGAGGGCTCTTGCCAAGTCCTGGCGAGAAGGCCGCAGCCTGGCAGAGGTGGCCCAAGTGGTTGGAGCCTCCAGGCCTCCAGGGGGCTTTTTTCAGGAGCTGAAGGTCTAAAAATAACCTGGGCCTTTGTTGTAAGCAGCCGGACCACAGAGATGGAGCTGATTTCAAGGAAGCTGAGCACGCGTGAGGGTCCGGTTCACCGAGACCTGCCCTTTGGGCAAATGATTTTTCCAGAAATGTGTCAGTTATTGTGTGTTGCTCCTGTCGCCACTGCTGCGGAGGTTCAAAGGTGGCCTGGCCCGCTCCAGCCCACGGGGCTGATTTCCAACACAGACTGCTCGAATCTGAGCGCCTCCCCACCTCTTCCTCCTCAACACATTTTTTTTTTCAAAGGAAGAATCCAGTGTGGACTGGGGACTTCGGAGACAAGAGCAGACCTCGAGCTGAAGGTTCTGAGTGATGGTCACCGTGGTCATAAATAATCACATCATCCCAGTTATTTGTTTAGGGAATCATTTCTCCCTCATCCTGAAGTTCCCAGAGTCGGGTCTCAGCAGACAATGGCAAACGTACATGATGCGAAAGGAAGGAGTTACTCGGGAAAAGCGATCCGTGGTGTCCCGTCAATACTGAAGGGTTGCAATACTCGGAGCTGCAGTCCTCGGGACCAATATTCAGATTCTTGACCTGGCAGCCTTCACTCACCTTCCCGGTTCTTGGTCCACCAGGGAAAGCTCCAGACACAGACCGAATGGAAAGCAGAGTCTTGACCTCTCCAGAGCTCCGCCCACGCTGTGGCCTGTCTCTCCTAAAGGATGCCCCAGCTCTGACAGTCTGGTCCCTTGCAAAGCCATTCCTGATGGACAGCAAATACTGACTGGCTCTGACGGGGCCTTGGAATTACCTTCATAGCGTTTGCGCCCACCTCTCATGGCCACCCCCTCCTTCCCCAGCACCTTCTAGAGACCCCCCACCCTCGGCTGTCAGTGATATCACTGGATATCTGCTGGAGGTGGGTGCAGAAAGCAGCAAAAAGTTCTTCTTCAAAGAGACGGAGGTACCAGGAGAGATTTCAGAGCTTCACCATCTAGATGGCCTCCTGGTCCCGAGTCTAGAAGTTTCCAGGGAGGCTTGTAATAAATAAAAACTTCTCTGCAGCCCTTTGTTCCTCTGCTGAGTTCGGGATGGAAAGACGAAGCTGAGGGCAGGGAGGCTGTGCGAAAGTTTCTTGGAACACGATAGATAATACGAAACACCAAACCACACAGGAATGATGGGATGGGTGGTCACAAAACGGGACCTTAAAATGGGGAACCAGTGAGAGGGCCGCGGTGCTAGGATAAATGTGAGGGAGGGTCCACAGGGCTGTGGCTGGGGTCATTCTTCAAAAGTTTACCATCTTTCTGGCAGAAACAAGGGGTGGGGGGCTGGCTGAAGAACGGAAACCTGCATGTAGGAGGTAAGCAGACACCTCACCCCTTGATGCCCTGTATCCACGTGCTCTGTGGTTACTGATTGACGTTCCTCCTTACAGTTGGTCTGTCTGGATATACGGGAGTAGGGGCTCGATCGGGTTTGAACTGGACTCTGCTTCAGCCTCTCCAGCGGCAAGTCACCTTCTATGTGTGTCCGGGGACCCTAGGCCTGGCAGCCGAAGGCTGAGGCTTTTTCTTTGAGCAGTTCCCAGCATAAGTGGCAGCTCCAGCTCCCTACAAGAAACAAGACGGCATTACGAGCAGCCTCTCCCCAAGCCTCAAGCCCCACACCTTGGCCCTAAACTTTTTATCAGCCCCATTTTATTTTGATTTTCATGATCCAGAGACCGAGTCTCAGTTCCAAAAACGTGCTGAAGTCTGTTGCTCAGCAGAATAATGCTGTTCAGAAAATAGTAAGTGCACAGAGATGATTGGCCGATCAGCACTGAAGACCCTGCTTCCTTGGTTGTGCCTCTTAACCAGCATCACCAAGTCTGGACCAGTTTCCCTTAGAAACTCACAACTCTGCCACCATCTCAGTCATAGGCCTGGGAAACATCTCCTTGGCCTTCAAGCTGGAATTTTAGCTGGTTGAACTGGGCCTCAGTTGCATGATCTGTAAAATGGGAGTGGTCATACCTACCTCGAAAGACAATTAAATGAGACAAGATATGTGAAGCCCTTAGCACAAGGCCTGCACTTTAATGAGGGCTCGGGAAGTGGTAGAAGTAGCTGTTGTTGTTATTGGTGACCTCATCATTATTACCTTCTGGGGGCTCAGCCACGGGGGGATTTAAACAGTACATGTGGTAACCACGGTCACAGTCATCGCAGAAGAGTAGCTGGTCCTGGTGGAACAGAGTAGGAGGAGAGGAAGAAATATGGAATTATTTAGGTTAATTATTTTTCTGGCCCCCACTGACCTATGCCACCAGCTTATTTCCATTAATCAACCTCCATGGATACCCATTTCCCAGCCCCATTTGGAGTCCTCACTTCCCTCTGAACATGCCATGCACTTTGCCCACACCTGAAATTCCCGCATCTGTCTTCTGAACTATGCAAACCCTACTCCCACATAAGTGTTCTGCTCAAATTATTCCTCCTCCAAGAAGCCCCCTTAGCCTACCATCTCACATCCAAGCCTAAAGGGATTCTTTATGCTTCTGAACTCACTTCACCAACAATTCTGCCTCCATAAGGGTAGAAAATTAATTTAATGCATTTCTGTATTCCTCAGGATATTTGCCTAGTGAATAGACAGTACTTTAAATGTTTGCAAATCTTAATTGAATTGCTCTGGATCTCACTCTTTCCATTTATGAAATGGGCAGCATACTTGTTTGTAACATCCATGACACCTCAGAACCTTTTCAGGGTTCATTACTAGAGAAATGCAAGTGGTATTATGCCACCTGTCAGCTCCTAAAAGCCTCCTTGGAGGCTGGAGGTTGGAGACCAGATGAGAATAGGCCTTTCTGGCACTGTGGTTAACTTCCAAGGACACAGTTGACACCTTTGCTCCTGTAGCTCTCTCTGTTTGGAGGCTTTCCCAGTCCCTGATCCCCTCTCTTCTGAACCATTCCCTAACCACACGTCAAGTCTTCAAACACTTCACTGTTACAAAAACTTCATTAATCTACTCAAATGGAAGTTCTCTGACCCCTCTTGCATCCTCATGTACTTTCTTTTTCTTATGACATTTAATTGCACTTTACTTTATGTTGCCAAGCCTGGCATGTGGTAGACATCTGCATACAGTCCATTTGGAACACGGCTCTTTTGTCCATGCCTGCAGAGGTTGCACAGCCCTTGGGGCAGACCTTGTCTTACTCATCTCTACATCTCCTTCAGAACTTCTGTGCATAGGAGCTACTCAGTAAGTCTTTGTGACCTGGTCCCCATCCTCCAGGTTCAGCCCTGTTCTATTCAGTTATCTCTGGGTCTGCTTTGATGGCTTATAAGACATCTGCAAAGTTTTGTAGCAAATCTCACCTTGGCTTTTGATAGTTTAGAGATCCTGAAAAAGTAGAGAGAGAAGTTGGAAACCCCTGTGAGCAAGCAGTGAGGCAGGAGAGACCATGAAAGATCTCTTTTTTATCATGCTAAGACCTTTCAATAGGACACAGTGGGAAGCTTTCAAAGGGTTTGCTAACAGGAGTGACATGGTTAGACTTGTAATTTAGAAAGATCTCACTAGCTGCTGTATCAGAATAGATGCCCAGGTGGAGAGAGATTGGTTCTTGAGGCTGGAAGACCACTTAGGAGGCTACTGTAGTCATCCAGGTAAGAGATAATGTATGATGATAGTCTGAACTAGGGTTGTGGGTTGGGGGAGAGTAGAGGGGCCTGCTTCCATTTGAGAGTCATTGATAAGCTGTAGAGAGTGAAAAGGAAGAAATCAGGGGTGTCTCCTAGGTTGTGGTCTTGGTCAGCAAGCCAGATGAGGTAGCCATCCATTAAGCCATGAGCAGAGGAGCATGCCTGTGGGAGGCAGAAGGCAACCTCAGCTATAAACATGTTCTGTAGGTATACAGATCACCTGGTGAGGATGCCCTGAAGGCAGCTGGAGATCAGGAGAGAGGCCTGAGCATGAGATATGGGGTAGGGAGTCTTTGGTGATGAGATGGTGATGAAGGTCCTGGGAGAGGAAGCCCAGAGTATGCGAAAGCAGATGTTTTTGAACTTGTGCTCATGGAGGGGTGTCCATGAACACCTTGAAAGAAAAACACCAATACAGTATACTAAGGCACACATATGGAATTTAGAGAGATGGTAACGATAACCCTATATGCAAGACAGAAAAAGAGACACAGATGTATAGAACAGACATTGGACTCTGTGGGAGAAGGCGAAGGGAGGGATGATCTGACAGAATAGCATTGAAACATGTATCTTATCAATTGCGAAACAGATCACCAGTCCAGGTTTGATGCATGAGACAAGTGCTCAGGGCTGGTGCACTAGGATGACCCAGAGGGATGGGATGGGGAGGGAGGTGGGAGGGGGGATCGGGATGGGGAACACATGTAAATCCATGGCTGATTCATTTCAATGTATGGCAAAATCACTACAATATTGTAAAGTAATTAGCCTCCAACTAATATAAATAAATGGAAAAAAATAAAAATTAAAAATAAAAAAAAGAAATTAAATGTACAATTTTGCATACAGGTCCAAATGTAAATTTTTCTAAGGAAAAAGTAAATCCATAGCTTTCATTGAATTTTCTGAAAAATCAAGAACTCAAAAAAGTTACTGAGGAGAAGATCGAGAATAGAGGCTTGGGGAACACCAAAGTTAAGGACAGTCAGACAAAAAAGAGGCTAAGAAGCAGCAGTCGGAAATGTAGGATGAAAATGAGATTGGTATAGTCTGTTCCAAGGGTTACACCATTATTGTCAGAACTCAAGTAAGCGAAATTGCAATATGATTTAGGGATGATATGAGGGAAAACAAGTTAGAAGAGGGACAAGAAACAGGGAGAGACTTGAGAAACAATATTAGTAATATCTGAAATACATTGACAGCTCCTACTTATATAAGAAGACAGGATATCCAGGTTTAGACTTTCTCAAAGGAAAAGCAAGGTACCTGTGGGTTTAAATGTATCATTCATAGGTTGATAATTGTCTAGCACCATAATCTCTTCTTTTTCATTTGCTTCTCAGATAACTGCCTGCCCATATTACCAAAAAAGAAAAAAAAAAACCAGCCCATGCTATCCCCCATGAGAAACACACTTTAAGGGTTTCTTACTCCTAAGTATTTAAGAACCAGAATTCACCTATGGCTACAGTTCCAGTAGAATGGGAATCCTTTTCTGGAATGTACATTCCCACCCATTCTGACAGTAACCAGTCTCTCTAGTTTCTTATTTGTCCTTCTATTTCTCTTACACAATTAAAAAGATATATGTATATTTTCTTATGCCTTTCTTACAAGAATGGCCATGTATGATAGATATTATTTTTACTTTGCTTTTTTATTTAACAACATATCCTGGAAATCACTCCATATCAATTCATAAAGATGATCTTGTGTTGTTGTCGTTGTTTTATAGCTACACAGTACTTCATGGTGCCATCCCTTATTCACCCATACTGTGTATGAGCATTTAGGTCATTTCCAATATTTTGCAATTAAAAACAAGGTGATCATGAAGAACCTTATGCATATGTATTTTCACAGTGTTATGTGTATATCTTTAGGATAGGGTAGGTGAGACAGCTGAGTCAAAAGGTAAGTGCACAGTGGTTTTGTTAGGTATTGGTACAACAAAGGGTTGCACCACTTTGTTTTCCTGCTGACAATGCATAAGGGTGCCAGCTTTCCCTCAATTTCATCAACAAAATACACTGTCATACTTTCTTCCCCTAATTTTATGGGTAAGAAATGATATCTCAATTTTGTTTACAGTTAAATTTCTTTAATTATGAATGTGTTCAAACCATTTTTTTCCCTCATGTATAAGGGTCATTTTTATATCTTTTGTGAACTATCTTTCACATTTTTCCCATTTTCTGTCAAGTTTATGATCCTTTGTCCTTCAAACTTTAAGGGTTCTTTATACATTATGCACTGCCACCTTTATCTGTAGTATATGCTGCAAATATTTTCTGCCAGTTTGTCAGTTATCTTTTTACTTCATTGTGTTTTTTAGTATGCAGATGTTTATGTGGTCAGACTTGTCAACATTTTCTTTTATTCCTAGCGAATTCTGAATCACAGAAAATCTCACCTTATATTTAGAGAAGAATTTATCCATGTTTTCTTCTGATACTAATATGGTTTTACTTTTTATATGTATATCCCCAGTTCTCATGATGACTGTTCTTCTGTATTATACAAGATATGGACCTAATTTTATCTTTTCCCAAATGATTACCCTATTGTCCCAGTACCATTCATGAAAATGTCTATCTTTGATCCAATAATTTTAGATAAACCTTTGTGTGTGTGTGTTAGTGTGTTAGCCGCTCAGTTGTGTCCAACTCTCTGCAACCCCATGGACTGCAGCTCGCCAAGTTCCTCTGTTCATGGGATTCTCCAGACAAGAATACTGGAGTGGGTTGCCATTCCCTTCTCCAGCAGGTATTTCCAACCGAGGGATCAAACCTGGATCTCCCACATTGCAGGCAGATTCTTTACCATCTGAGCCACTGGGAAGACCAAACTTTATCTGACCCTAAATGTCCATATATAATTGGGTTGATCTGTGGGTCTTCTATTCCATTCCACTGGTCTTTTTGTCCATACAGTTTTAATTTCAGAGGCATTATAGCAGGTCTTAATGTCCGGTAGGGCTAGACTCCCTTCATAAGGAGCCCTTCAAAGGGCTCCTTTGTTGTTTTTCAGTGTTTCAATGGCTATTCTTGCACTTTTTCCATATGAATTTTAGTATCAACTTGTCTAGTTCCATCAAAAAGGATGTTGGTGATTTTATTGGGTTTAAATCAAATTTATAAATTAACTTAGGAAGAACTGAAATCTTTACAATTTGAGTCATTCTATCCAAGATCACACCGTGTCTTCATTTGTTCAAATCTGCTTCTATGTCTTTTCAAAAGCATTTAAAAATTTTCTTTACTTAGGTTTTACGTACTTGCAGCTAAGTTTATTTCTAAGTATTTCTCCTTTTTTTGCTATTGTAAGTGGAGCATCTCTATCATAATGTCTTCTAACTGGTTATTATTTGTGCACATGAAGTCTATTAATTTCTATCTGATAATTTTATATATTGCTACCTTTAATGTTTGAGTTAGCTTTATTGTTGATTCTCTAGAGCTTCCCAGATATACTATAATAGTTTGTGAAATAGAGAAAAACTTTCTAATTTGTTACCATTCTTATATTTATTGTTATCTCTTACCTAGTTGCATTAGCTAGTATCTCTAGAATAATGAGTAGTAATAGCATTAGTGGGCATCCTTACCTGGTTCCTGATCTTAGAAATGCCTCTAGCATTTCTGCATTAAACAAGATAATGGTTTTAGTTCTAAGGTATAAAAAACTTATCATGTTAAGAAAGTATTCCACAATTTCTATTTTCTTGATCATGAATAGTTGTTGAATTCACTTCCTTATTTTGAAAACTGATAAAGGAAAAGAATCAAGTATTTATCCTGCTTTCTCTACAGAATCTATAGCTGAGGGTAACCAAATACAAAGGCTTGGAAAGTTTCTCTATAGAACTACTCCAGCTATTAAACAAAGAAGAAAAAATCATAGATTAAGAATATCACTATTTACAACCCCTGATAAAATAATCAATGTTTGAAGATCACCAACAGTTGCTACCTTCACAAAAAGAGAGATACCAGGTATTACGTACCTCCTGATGAAAGTATACACCACTATTTATTAAGTAGTCTTACTATTTTTATATGTTAGAGAGGCAGAGAAAAAGATAGAGAACCTGGATCTGATCAAGCCTCTAGCTCTAAGCACCATTGTATAAGAAATACAAGAGACAGAAGAAAATGTCAAACACAACCATAGGGATACAGTCAGTAAAATAAAATCATGGAAAACTCTATTGAACAAGTAAACTGATTTCTTTAACAAAAAATCAAGGGGGGGAAAAAGAGCAAAATGAAGGGAAACCCTATATATTAAAAGAAACTATAAAGACATACCAACAATCCATGGGCCTTATTTGAATCCCAATTCAAATAAGCCATAATAAAAACATTTAAAAACAACTTAAGATAATTAAAGCAATGTTTAAGACAATCAAGGCAATAGAAATATTAACTGGATGTTCGATTATATTAAGTAATTGTTGATTTCTTAAATCTATGTTAATATTTTGGTTATTTTTGTTAAAAAGTAAATCCTTATGTTTCAACTTGTAAAAAATCTATTCACAATCTTTTAAAAAGTAGTCTTCATTCTTTTGACATATGTATAGAATATTGTCAGGTGAAATGATATTATGACTAGGATTATAATTTCATGCAAAAGAGGTGGCAACATTTACAGTACAGGAGTGGACATGTACTGATCATTGTTGAAGCTGGTGATGGGGTACACAAGTCTCATTATTTTCTCTATCTTTGTATATGTTTGAAATTTTCCATAAAAAAGTGGTTTTTTAAAAAAAATTCTGCATTTATTATGCTTAATATTTAGACAAAAATGAGACGACACATTCTAGAATGTGGTGTAAAAAGCCAAGCACATCCCAACAGTAAGTGACGGGCACCATTGTCTATCACTGACCCCTTGAGGGCTGAAGGCCAGCAAGGCAGTCTCTGGCCATTACCTCCTGCACCTATTTCTAAAGGCACAAAGAGGAGCCAAGGTCATTGTAGCACAAGGGTCCCAAGTGTCCTCAAGCAAAAGTCAAGGGGGGAAGGGTCCTGATGAATATTTTCCTCAGGAGTCCAGTGATGAGAATCCCACCTTCCTCTCCATCCTCAAAGGACTCCCAGCTCCTTGGGTTTCCCCTCCCATGCGGGAAACCCACACTCACATCATTCTCCGAGGTCCCACAGAGGATGCAGGACTTGCATTCTATGCACTGCCACTTGTAGGTCTTGACAGCCTCGGTCATGTTCAGGGTGAACTGCAGGCAGGTGGGGTGACCTGGAGGAAGCAGAAATGGCAGCATTAAGGCCAGAGGGTCTGACCTGTCACTCCCTCCACACCACATTATGCCTTACTTGGAGGGAGGGTGGGGTAGCATGTGTTGGGAAGCAAACTGGGGGCCTGGATGGGACCCTACCCGTCCTCTTCACCACCAGCCACAGTTACAGCAGATCAATGCCCAAAGAGAGGAGTGAGGAGTGAGGATCTCCCCTTTGCTGGGGAGAGATGTCATCCAAGTCCTCTTGCCCTAAGACCCACGTCCCCCCAGCAGTGTAACCAGTTGATGAGGACAGAAACTGGTAACCAGAGAGAATGAGAAAGGAAATCACACGGCACAAGGCAACGCTATGATAGAGTCAGCAGCATCATCTCCCCAGCATCAGTTGTGGTGGGAGCAACATAAGAGCTATTTGGAGCTGATCCTTCTGACCTACAAAGTTGTTCATGCTGCCTCGGGGCACAGGGGAAGAGACCAGAGAGAGCGTGTGAGGCTCCCGGGGCCAGAGCTGAGGGCACCAGAAGGCTCTGCACTGCCACCTAAAGCGTCCCTCCGTGCCCACGACCAGGGGACCAGCAGAGGTCCACACCCTGCACAGCACCAGGAGGGAGGCTGGAGAAGCAGAGCATCACTGCAAGGGTGTCCAGGTCGGACCTGAACTCTTCTCTTCATCCCAAATATCACGTTAGCCAAGCCAATAGCAAGAGCAGGGAGAGACATTAATGTGACCTTAGAGCACCCAGCCCCAGCGGTCCAACACCGGAGGCGTGGCCTGCAGGGCTGGTCTCTACCCTCAGTTATAGCTCACCCAAAAGACAGAGGCCAGCAGCAAGAGGACAACTGTGAGCCACAGAATGTGAAGCCTTTGACCTTCTGTTTGACAGGGACGGGAAACTTGGACGAGGTCCCCAGGTCACTCAGGACTGTGAATCAGAAGGCAGAGCACCCAGGGTGAAGCCCGTTACTGACACTGTCACAAAAGAATGGACAGTTTTGCCTGTTGTTGGGGGTTCACTGTCTCCAGAGCTCCCAATTCTGCCAAATCCACCATATCGTGCATTGCTTGGCCTCTATCACATGAGGGATTGTGAGCTTCCAAAAGAGAAGAGTACAGATGGGCCTCCAGTTAGAGGCAGTGGTAGAACTCTTCCACAGAGAGTCAAGATCCACGGGGTACCACCACTCCTCCGCAAAGTCACAACTCAGCAGATGGCCCCCATTTGCTCTTTTCCATATCCTCACAAAGCTGGTTCCATCATGGTTCTTTGGGGGACATTCTGTCCATTCAATCAACAGACAAACCCTTCAGATCTGGGGCTCCAGCAACGCACACCAGACCGAGCTATCTCTGAGAGTGAGAGTGGGGACTCGTGTTGAGGGGAGCTGGGGACACTTCACAAACAGCAGGTGGGAGCATTGAGGAGAGGAGGAGCCTAAAAGCTTCTCTAGGGCTTCTCAGAGGCCATCCAAGGTAGAAACCCCCATGGCTCTGAACCAATAACTTTCTCAAAGCGACACTATACCAGTGACCCAGGGGAGAGAGGAACCTTACATTAAAAGCTTGGATGAACATCCAGCTGATATTCCTGATGGCATCTCAAATATCTAAGGACACTGGCCAGGGTTGTTCCCTATCCCGCTCTCTCACACTGGGATGGGAACAGGAGAGAATACACCAGCTTGAGATTCTGACTGATCTGTGCCATAGATGCCCATGTTCTTAGACAGGACACCCAGGAAGTTTGACGATTAATTCATGGAGCAGATACCTAGATTAGCAGGTTGTCATTGCCCAGTTCCACAGCCTCAGTGTACACCTAGCCACATCCACCCAGCTTATAGTAACTATTCATGAACAAGGATTTATTGGACATCTGCTAGAGCAATCATGGTCCCAGACAGAAAAGATACACTGGTGAGCAAGACCACACACACCCCCACCTCCAGATGCCTCTAGTCTGGTCAGAGAGAACTCAAATTAATAAACTATACACATACCTATTTACCTACAGCTGTGTGGTAAGTGTCATGAAGGAAAATCATAATTGGCAATGAAAAATCACAGGAGGATCCTATCTAGTCTGAGATATCAAGGAAACCTTCTCTGAGAAAGATCTTGGAGTTGACACCTGGCAGGTGAGGAGGTTAGCTGCATGGGTGAGGGAGAGGATTCCATTGTGGATGATGGTGCATGGAGCAGAAGGTACTGAGCAGTGGAGGAACTGGGCAAATTCAAAGGAAGGGAAAAGCCAGTTGGCAGAGGCTCGCAAGCAAAGCAGGAGGGGAGGCGGGTGAGAAGCACCCATAGAGAAGCTAGGGTCAGACAACCCGGGCACGTTATGCCCTTCGTTAAGGATTTGGGGCTTTAAAATCATTAAAGCCTTTTGGGCAAGGCAGTGACTAGATTACTCTGTGTGTGTTTCTAAGATTATTAGATTTTTCATTTTTTAAAAGTTTTATTGGAGTATTGTTACTCTACAGTGTTATGTTAGTTTCTGCTGTAAAGTGAATCAGCTGTACATTTACATATATCCCCTCTTTTTTGGATTTAAAAGAGCATTCCTTCAGCAACAGGGAATCTTTGGATGGTGAAGAAATTCTGAACCTTGATTGCAGTGGTAGTTATGTATGTGATAAGATTGCATAGAACAATACACATACATGTATAAACACATGTGTGTGAATATAAAACCAGTAACACAAATAAGGAGGTCAGTGATTTCATGGCTGTCAATCGCCTGGTTCATAGTGTACTGTGGTTCATAGCATACCTGGTTCATAGTGTTCTTACATACTCATAGAAGTACTATGGGTATGTAAGATGTTACCATTGGGGGAAACTGAGTGAAGGGTGCTTGGGACCTCTCAGTAATGTATTTTATAATTTTCTATGTAGTTATAATTATTTCAAAGTAAAAAGTTGAAAAGATCTTTTTAAATAAGGAAAACACACAAAAAAATTGTCATCAAAATAAGGAAAACACACCAAAAAAATGTCATCAGAGTGGGAGAAAGGAAAGAGCTGCTGTCAAAGGAAAGAATTGGGGGTGGAGGCAAAGGAAATATAAAGATGTAAGAATTGTTGCCAGGAAACTAATTTGAAGACAGATGCTGCTGGCAGGAGAAAGGCAAGCATGATGGAGGTGAAGATTTGAGAGGTATTAAAGAAATCATTGGCAGGACCCGACCATGATTTGAAGTTTCAGAGTGTGGGAAAGAGAGATGATGAGAAATAGCCTCAAGATTCCGACCTGAGAAAGGAGGTGGGCTGCAGTGAAACTTATGCAGATGAGGAAGACTATGGAAAGCATAGAGGGACCAAATGGAAGAGAGAAGCACTCTGTTTTGGGCAGGTTGAATTTGGGAAGTCTGTGAGATTTGGGCTGGAAATGTCAAGTGGATGAGGTCAAACACAGGGGTTTAGCGCTCAAAAGAGAAGTACAGACTAGACATATAAATTTAGAAGTTTTTGCAAAATGGGTGTGTTAGTCGCTTGGTTGTGTCCAACTCTTTGCAACCCCACCAGACTGTAACCCACCAGACTCCTCTGTCCATGGGATTCTGCAGGCAAGCATACTGGAGTGGGTAGCCATTCCCTTCTCCAGGGGATCTTCCCACCTCAGGGATCAAACACAGGTCCCCTGCATTGCAGGCAGATTCTTTATCATCTGAGCCAGCAGGGAAGTTTTGCTAAACAGGTGGTCATTGAAACCATGAGAATTAATGAAATTATCTAAGAAAAGAGGAAAGAAGAGAGAAAAAGATCTAGGACTGAGATTTAAAGAACTGTTTGAAGATCAAAATAAAGAACCAACAGAGGAAATTTGAAGGATGACCAGAGAGAGGTAAGACCAGCAAGTACGGGTCACAGTGGCCCAGAGGAGGAGAGGGTGGTCTGTTGGCTGTGTTGACTGCCAAGGTTCATGGGTTTGTCGTTGTTCAGTAAGGACCCTGAGTGAGGGCGTGTTGCCAGAGCACAGCAGAAGCCACGCTACTAATAATAACACCCTGAGCAGTGCCACCTTCCCTGGGAAGGAAGGTCAGCACGTTCCAGAGAGTGACCTGGAGCCCCACAGCCTGCTGGACGCCCCCAAGGGTGGGCGGTGGGGTCGGGGGTGCAAGCTTCAGGCAGCCGACCGTACTCCACAAGTATCTACTGAACGCCAACTCTGTTCAAGACCTCTGTGACCACTGCGCTGAGCTCTGAAGACATTTTCTAGAAGAGCTTTGGACCAGTGAACAGCAGCAAGTGGGCTTGAGAAAGTCCTGTTGGAAGTCCACCTTCCCCCACCCCCAAAAAATCCCATGGGCTTTCTCTGTGTTCCTGTCTTGAGACAGTCACTAGCCTCCTCGCTAAGACTTTAAACCCAAAGAATGGGAATGGATCTCACACAGCCTCCTCCCCGGGTAAAATGCAAGGCTCTGAGTCTGCTGGTCTACAGTCCATGGGGTTGCAAAGAGTCGGATACAACTGAGCGACTAACACTCTTTCACTTTCAGAGTCGCTTCAGCTCTGCCTGCAGAGCTCCTTCACTCAGAGCTCAGACTCGAGTGGGGGAGGAAAGGCAGGGATGCAACTTCTCAGCCCGGGAGGGTGAGGCACAAAGAGGTAAGTCACCCAAGCGGCCATTAGCGAGAGCAAACACTACACCCAGAACTAGATTCTGCTTTCTGCACCACCAGAACAGTTGCCTGTCTGTGCCTATCTCTACAAACTGGAGAAGGCATCTCCCTGATACAACTACAAGGATAAGGCTTCTTCTCTACCATGGAAATGACTGGAATAATTGCACACTGTTGGACAAAACAAAAAGTTTCAAGGAAAACTACCAGAAGCCCATACCTAAGTTTGACTACTAGAATTCCTTATTTAGGTCAGGACAAATTTCTAAAATCTTTAGAAGTAAGTGGGTAACAGTCTTTCCAATTCAAAGTGATAGTCGCTCAGTCGTCTCCGACTCATTGTGACTCCATGGACTATGGAATTCTCCAGGCCAGAATACTGGAGTGGGTAGCCTTTCCCTTCTCCAGGGGATCTTCCCAATCCAGGGATTGAACCCAGGTCTCCCACATTGCAGGCAAGATTCTTTACCAGCTGAGCCACAAGGGAAGCCCTCAGTCATGTCCGACTCCTTGCGACCCAATGGACTGTAGCCCACCAGGCTCCTCCGTCCGTGGAATTCTGCAGGCCAGAATACTAGAGTGGGTAGCTGTACCCTTCTCCAGGGGATCTTTCCAACCCAGGGATTGAACCTGGGTCTCCTGCATCACAGGTGGATTCTTTACCAGCTGAGCCACCAGGGAAGCCCTTTCAATTCAAAGGTGGCACAAAATAGAGGCACACTGGCAATAAAGCAATTTGTGGTCACTCACTACTTAAAGATTTCTGCCCTTATTTCTTTTGTAAAGTTAACAATCATTCTTTAATGTGCTTGCTTGGAAATCTGAATTTTCCATATTTCCAGTTTTCTTAAGGCAAGGAATACCTGCATTGCTATTTAAATATCCTAGTGGAGTGAAGTCGCAAAGAGTCAGACATGACTGAACATGCATGTGTGTCCTAGTGGAGCGAAGGGGAAACATCCTTTCCCAGGTCCCCTGGGTAAGATGATTCAATGGGTCATTTATAAGATTCCAATTACCAAAATGGATTTAGAAAGTGGGGTGGTATGCATGAATCATCTTAGCCAGGTCATTAAAAACAGGGCCCTTCCTAAGTGTTCCTCCAAACTGGTTCTATCAGGAGGGTTCAATAAATCTACCCGCTTGTTTACTTGGTCCAGTGGTGAACTTGGCATGAAGAGACATTCTAAATCCAGCCCTGTGTTGTGCAAGTCACTTCAGTCACGTCCAACTCTTTGCGACCCCATGGACTGTAGCCGGTCAGGCTCCTCTGTCCATGGGATTCTCCAGGCAAGAATACTGGAGTGAATTGCTATGCCCTGCTTTAGGGGATCTTCCTGACCCAAGGATCAAACCTGCATTTCTTATATTTCCTGCATTGGCAGGTGGCTTTTTTATTGCTAGTGCCACATGGGAAATCCTACCACCTTCCAAAACGGACATCAATCTTCCCTACAAGCTGAAACAGGGAATGTAACCCCTGGCCACCATGTTCAGAGACTTAGCTTCTGGACGGGAGTTTTAGACAACAGAGATTTGGCTTCAGGGTGCTATTTCAGCAGCTGGGTAGAAAACGGAAACTGGTGGGATGTGAGAAGCTACTCAGAAAGAAGACTGTTCATGAAGTTGGTATGTACGAAATTACAGTCTCCCTAACTCAAGTGGAAAAAAGAAAGCAGGAGAGACTGTCACACAGAGTGAAGTAAGTCAGAAAGAGAAAAACAAATATCGTATACTAATGCTATGTGTGGAATCTAAGAAAAAAGGTATAGATTGTCTTATTTGCAAAATAGAAATAGACACACAGACATAGAGAACGAATTTATGGATACAAAGAGGAGAAAGAAGAGGTGGGATGAATTGGGAGATTGGCATTGACTTATATACACTATTGATACTATGTATAAAACATAATTAATGAGAACCAACAGTGTAGCTCAAAGAACGCTTCTCAGTGCTCTGCCGTGACCTAAGTGGGAAGGAAATCCAAAAAAGAGGGGATGTATGTATGTGTACAGGTGATTCACTTTGCTGGAGAAACTAATGCAACATTGTAAATCGACTGTACTCCAATAAAAAGTAATTTTTAAAAAGAGAGAGAAGGCAGGCATCTGAAAGCAGGAACTGCCCCCTGGCCCCCTGAAGGACACGTCTCATGTCTTTCCAGAGCCCGTGTGCATAGATGTGGAGAATGTTCCAGGGACAGTGAACAGGACTTGTGGTACTTGAGTGATAAGGCACACAGATAAATATCCAGGCAAAACCAGTATTAGTTTATATTCACAGCTGCCTACTTCCACACATGCTCACACACAGCTACCCACACATATGGATATTTGCAACATTTTAGGGGTAAAAATATCTAAATATACCTTGTTGATTGAGTTCACATAACAATTGTGACTTAGACACTAACAGAAGTTACCAGTCAGTGTCACCCTTATAGGTACTCAGCACAGTGAGAGAAACACAGTTCATTTTCAACAAACCCTGGGCAAAAAGAAATCTACAAACTACTATGACATGTGTCTCTTACATTATGATCCTTATTAAAAGAGTTTTTTATTTCATTATTGCCAATATTTAATTTGCACTAGGCTAAGCCATATCACTGATTAAATTAGAGCTCCAGGAAAAAAAATTATCTCGCTAGGTATTTACTGAAAACATAAATAAAACAGATACAAATAACTGTGGAAGTAGCATGGTCTATTATTTATTCATTGTGAAATTATAAACACCCAATTATATTTTATTACCTTATTTATCAATGTTGAATTCTTAAAAACTCATTTCTTAGGAAAGGAAAACCTAAATACCCCTGGTTCTCAGGCAAGTAACTGCAAAATTCAAATTTGTGCTCCTCTGTCTCATGCCTGGTTTATAGAAATCATATTATGTAAAATATGTAGGATCAATTCCAACCTGAAATAGCACCAAAAACAAGTCTCCATAAGCATTCATTAGAAAATACTTTGGCTCAAATTTCTAGCAGTTCTCTATATTCATACACACATACAAGTTCTAATATTTACATATTGCAAAAATACATAAGAAGCTTCAGCTATAAAGAATTCATGCACAGTGCGATCAAATTTGAATCATCCATGCTAAAGAGTAATTTGAGGAGAAAAAAATATTACTAGCTCACCGGGGGAAACCATCGCTCCATCAGACCCGTTCATTCCCCTTATTCTCTCTCTCTCCTTCCCTGGCTGTCTCTCCCTTTGTCTCTTTCCCTCTGTCTCTTTCAATCCCCCTCCACTTTGAGACCCAGTTTGTCAAGAGGAGGGAATGAGGCTCTGAGTCTTTATACTTTGTCTGTAAAGGGGAATGGAGACTGACTCTGAGCAGTCAAGAATTCAAACTTTGTGCACATGTATTGTGACAAACTTTTACCCAGGCACTGCTTCCCCATACTTCTCCAGCCCTTCTTTGCAAACCTTCTGCAATGGTCTCAGGCTCACCTCTCATCTGCCCCAGATATTACTTCTAACACTAGGACATCTACAAATTGATGACCACAATGGCACTTCAGAGACATCTGCATGGCTCCCTTTTTGTCATCTTTTTGATGTCCTTCAACAAGGATGAAGAGGAGAAAGAGAGTAGAAAGGATAAAGACCAAATTAACAAAAACACACTCAAAATAAATGATGGTATAAGCTATGGCTACCTTTTGCTGGGCTAAAACACTACCATCAACAAGTTCAACCCATCTTAGAGGTCTGCTTATCCTCTCTCAAAGTTGTCAAACTCAAGACACACAGGTGCTACACAAGAGGCAAGCCATAGGGATTGCAACTTCAATCATTGTCATCAATAATCATAGAAAACACATTCATGCAAGAACATTAGCAGCACTTTTAATGGGCTAAACCACTAAGGGCTTCATGGTGTCATTCTCAAATGCCCTAGAAACTCCCCTAAGTTTTCATGGTCAAGTGTGGTCTGAGTAGTCTCATCTATAAACCTGCAGTTGGTCTTTGTAAAGCAAAATTGGGGGTGGGTCAGCCTTGACCTGGTTTTATATAACTTGCCTGACTGGCCCAGGTTGGGACCAAGGCACCAGAAAGATGTCAAGAACCACAGTAATGATCCCAGTGACTCCAATTAGTCACTGAAGCTGAGGACCAAGGGCAATTTATTCATTCGCTCATTCCTTCAGCAGTATTTGATGACTAAATAAATATGGCAGGCACTCTTCTAGGCACTGGGGATACAGCAGTGGGAAAATCAAAACCTGCCGTCATGGAGCACGTACCACAATTTGAGATATGATGCAGCATCTGAGTCCCTGAGACAAGTCACTTTGCCTCTAGCACGTTAGTTTTCCAGTATATTAATGAAAGGATAGGACTCTGCTATCCACGAAGCTGTGACTG
The DNA here is from genome assembly GCF_019320065.1 of Cervus canadensis. Classification (NCBI taxonomy): domain Eukaryota; kingdom Metazoa; phylum Chordata; class Mammalia; order Artiodactyla; family Cervidae; genus Cervus; species Cervus canadensis. Next base: position 78,775,868 of record NC_057391.1, read on the forward strand.
CCTATGCCACCCATCACTATTTTTAGAGATACTCTTGGTCCAAATTTTGTCCATCTGGTTGGACAAAACAAGCCTTCTAAAGTTTGCCAGCTGATACTCAGCGTGAAAGAAACTAAGAAGCAAATTTAAATAATCAGTTAGTTCTGCTATAATTTCTGGCAACTCTTCCACTGATATAGCCCACTCCTAGACAAATACCATGACAAAAAGCACAAGAAATCTAGACACTGAAAGCAGTCAGCTTTTTATTAATTATACCACCCAACCGATGCAATAAGTTGGGCCTGTACAAATGGACTGCCAGTGAATCTGCAGGTAGCAGAGGCCTTGGAAAAGGTTTCACCCATGAGCAATACTAGATCTGGGTTGAGCTGGTTGTGTAGCGGTGGGCAGATATTTCCAGGTAGGGAATGGAAGAAGAGAGTCACCAACACGAGCAACTCAGGTTGACCCTCCTTCTAAATCTTTAGCTGAAACTGTAGATTGTAGGCAATTGTCTGCCAAAGTGATGCTTGTCCCACAGTAGCGTGAGGAGGCCAGCCTGAATCATCCTCCAGAGCACAACATCAGTTTCCACTGTGAATCTCTGACATTGGCTGTGCAGTTCAGACCTCTCTGGACATCATGAGCATCCAGCCATGGGCCCTAGCTAAAGATTCTGAACTTTCTTTGGAAAAGTAAACCTGAAGAAGAAATTGTTGTACAGAGCAGAGATCCTAAAATCTTCCTGGAGGATTTTATGGCATCACTGATGGTAGTAGCAGAAAAGAGCAGTGATTAATCAACACTTGATTTGCCTGTGATCCTCCAACTGCAAATCTTCCATGAATCAGAAGATGGATTCATGGGTGGTCTAAGTTTTTGAGTTATCTAAGGAAATTTGAGATGGCATTCCATTTTCTTCTTTCAAAAATATTTCAGATCTGTACCAAGTCAAAAGAAAAATGATGCTTCCTTGCTTTTCTGGCCTTTTCTATGTGAGACTGGCAAGCAATCATAGACATGCCTAGAAATAGAAGACTTAGAGTGTGTCCATGACACTTAAACACTGTCTTACATTTTGCTTTTTGAACCATTTTTCAGTTTAATTTTGAGGGTTCTTCTGACCTAGCATTGTGATGAGGTTTGTACAGGAAAATAGTTCTACTGAATCTGACCAAATTCACTGAGTACTTACACCTTCCAGGAACTGTACTGGGTGCTGAAGTTTCAAACATGAATGAGGCATGGAGCCTGCCTTGAGGAGCTCAGGTTTGGGAGGTATGGCTGGCAGTCTCTGAGATGACTATCAGCAATCTCGCTCTCCTGCTCTTCATAAGCATATGTAATTCTCTCTCCTTGAGGGTGGGTTGGACTTACTGATTCACCTCTAGCAAGTATAATATGATCAAAGTGATAGGATATCACTTCTAATATTAAGTTTCATCTTTGACACTCTGTCCTGTGCTTGCTCACTCATTTGCTCTCAGGGAAGTCAGCTTCTGTGTTGTGAGATGCCCTTGAAGAGGTTTCAGTCCAATAACCTGGGAGGAAATGAATCCTGCCAAAAACCATGTGAGTGAACTTAGAACTGGATCCTCTCCCAGTTAAGCCTTCAGATGAGACCATAGCCCTGGATGACAATTTGACTGCAGCTTCACAAGATACCTTTATCCAAAGGCACTCAGCTTAAACTATACCTAGATTTCTAACCCAGACTAACTATGAGATAATAAATATTTATGTTTTCAGCCATTACATTTCAGAGTAATTTGCTATACAGCACCAGATAACTATTATAAGTTTATATATATATATGTTATATACATATATTACATATATATATATATAAATGGCTATGTGCTATGCTGTGCTAAGTCGCTTCAGCTGTGTCCAACTCTTTGCGACCCTATGGACCATAGCCTGCCAGGCTCCTCTGTCCATGGGATTCTCTAGGCAAGTATACTGGAGTGGGTTGCCATGCCCTCCTCCAGGGGATCTTCCTGACCCAGGTATCAAACTTGTGTCTCTTAAGTCTCCTGCATTGGCAGGCAGGTTCTTTACTGCTAGTGCCACCTGGAAAGCCCATTAAGGATTATAATACAATTCAGTAAGTACTATAATAGGGGAAGAAAGGAGTAGCAGTAAATAATGGGGAGCTTGGGGAATGTCACTGAGAGGAGGTAGCATTTAAGCTGGGCCTTGAAGGATGAATAGGAGTTTTCTAAGAAAAAGAATAAAGAGAATTACAGGGAAAGGAAATTGCAAGAAATTTAAAGTGCATGGTTCATCCATGCAAAGCAGAGTAGCTCAAGAGGAACAGGGGAAAAGGGAAATGGCAAAAGATGATGCTAGAGAGGTAACAGGAAAGATTGTGAAGGGCCCCTTATATAGATATACAAATCTGAATGTGACCCTGTAAGCAGTGAGAAATCCTCAGAGTTTTTTAAGCAGGGACCTGATTTGCCTGTACCCATGCTTTAGAGAAGCCACGGGCTTCCCAGGTGGCATTAGTGGTAAAGAAGAAGCCTGCCAATACAGGAAACATAAGAGACACAGGTTCAATATCTGGGTTGGGAAGATCCCCTTGAGAAGGAAATGGCAACCTACTCCAGTATTCTTGCCTGGAGAATCCCATGGACTGAAGCAACTTAGCACACCTGGTTTAGAGAGATGATTCTGGTGGTAGGACAGAGGGTAGACACAGGGGAGACATCTCCAGTCACAACATCCATTTATTCAAAAAGTTTTTATTGAACACTTACAATGTGCCAGGCACTATGGGAGGTGCCAAGCAGAGAGTAACACAAACAAAAGCTCCTTCTCCTATGCAGCTTATGTTCTAGTAGGGGCACTAGCCCAGGACCAGCCTAGAAACAGTGGTGATAAATGTAGGAAACACTTGAGAGGCAGGATTAGTCAATGGGATGTGATACCTGCCTAGACACGGATGTGAGCAAAAGGGAGAAGTAAAAAGTGACACTGAGATTCTTAGATTGGGGCACAGAGTAAATGATAACCCTGTTAGCTGAGAAGGAGGAAGCAGGCTTGCAGAGAGTAACAACAGATTCGATGTTGGCATATTGTATTTGTTGTAATGAGATAGTCAGTGGAGTTGTCCATGGGTGGGTGAGAAAACACAGGGCTACACTCAGGAGAGAGGACCAGGCTGGAGATATAGATTTAGGAATCATCAGAGGTGGGTGGTAGACGAAGCCTTGGCACTTAGTGAGACACTCAGGGAGAGATTGCGCTGTGCTCAGTCGCTTAGTCAGGTCCAACTCTGCGGCCCCATGGACTGTAGCCCACCAGGCTCCTATGTCCCTGGGGATTCTCCAGGCAAGAATACTGGAGTGGGTTGCCATGCTGTTCTTCAGCGGATTTTCCCAACCCAGGGATCTAATCCAGGTCTCCCACATTGCAGGCAGATTCTTTACCATCTGAGCTACCAGGGAAGCCCAAGAATACTGAAGTGGGTAGCCTATCCCTTCTCCAGGGCATCTTCCCAACCCAGGGATTGAACCCAGGTCTCCTGCATTGCAGGTGGATTCTTTACCATCTGAGCTACCAGGGAAGCCCAAGAATACTGGAGTGGGTAGCCTATCCCTTCTCCAGGGGATCTTCCAGACCCAGGAATCAAACCAGGGTCTTCTGCATTGTAGGCGGATTCTTTACCAGCTAAGCTACCAGGGAAGCCCCAGGGAGAGGCTACAGAGTGAAAAATTAAAAGTTGGGAATAGTGGAGAGGGTAACCACTGGAACTGAAGCCATGAAAGGGCATCAGGAAGAGAACTCAGTGAGAAAGACTGAGACAATGGAGTCACAAAATGAGAAGAACCTGGAGAAAGACCTTCATGGCATCCAAGGAAGAGGATGGGATGGCCACTGACATCAAGGGAGAGGTTCAGTAAGAAAATAACTGAGTATTACACTGTGAGTCGGTGCTGAATAGAACTGCGTAAAGTGATCCCCAGGAGTAGTGGACCCTTATCCCTCTCTGGATGACTGGGTGGTTTCAGCATTGCAGAGAGAAGAATTCATCAGTAGATAATCTCACAACATGCTTCTCCTTCCATAGGCTTTGTCCATCAAGCTAAGTTTATGCTGTTTATGTGCAAACACCATATAAAAATGTCTTAGGGTATTGCCTTTATCTGATGCCATTCATTGACAGCAGGGGTCAATTTTTGATGTAGATTCCATGGCCAAAGTAAGGCCCTGCTAGAATCACTTTCCATCTGTGCCCTAGGAGATGCATCCAGTCTCTGGAAGCCAGTTCACTCCTCCTGACCTTGGATTGAAACTCTTCAGTCCCAGGTGTCAGAACCCTGCCTGCAAGGCTGGGGCAGATCCTGGAGGAAGCTTCAGAATCTGGTCAAGTGGCTGTGCGTGTTCTCTAAGAATGATCAGATCCAGGAGGGCTGCTGGCGCCGCAGGCAGGAGAGTGACTCTGCAAGTCAGACTGAGCAGTGGGGAGGATGGAAATGATCGCCAGGCAATAGTTGGTGACTATGGTGCTTTTTAAAAATACCCTCAAGTTCTTCGATCCTCCCCTTTTCAAGAGATGAAGGCTATTCCCCAATCTCTGAACGTGGGCTGACTTGTTTGAACAGATACAGTAAAAAGGAAGTGACAATATGCAACTTTGGAGGCTATATAATAAAAAGGCACTCAGGTTTCTCTTTCTCATTCTCTCTCTCTCTCCATCCCTCCCACCCCACCTCCTTCTTCCCTCTGTCCCTCTCTCCCTCTCCCTCCTTGGTAAAAAAGTCAGCCGCTACCTTATGAGCAGCGCTATGGAAAGGTCCACATGACAAGGAATTAAGAGCAGCCTCTGACCATCAGCCAGTAAGGAACTGAGGCCCCCAGTCCAATAGCCTGAAATGAGCTGAGCCCTACCAACATCATGTGAGCAGGCCTGGAGCAACTCCTTTAACCCCGGTCAAGCCCGGAGATGACCACAGCCCCATCCAACATCATGACCACCACCTCCTGAGAGAACGTACCCTTACCACCCAGCTGAGCCACCCCTAGATTCCTGGTCCTCACAAGCTATGACACAATAAATGCTTGTTGTTCTAAGCTACTGCACTGGGGGATTACACAGGTCACAGATAACTAAAGCAGTGACAAAGGAGAAACAGTAAGAGGTCTGTGGGAAGGCTCTAGAAAACCAGGTACTTGACAGGACTCCCACTTAGGCAAGTCCCTGCCACAGAAGGGCTAACGCTGGCCTGAACAAGGAAGGGCAGAAGTGGGGTCTGGGGTCTTATCTCACTTCTCCTCCATGTAGGGCTGTTACTTTTTAAACGAATCGTCTTCAAAAGAGCGGATACTAAAAACGAAGACAGTTTATGCAACAGTTTGAGGGTGACTAAAAAAAGAAGTGAATAGGTGTGAAACCTCACTCTGCAACAAGAGCAGGTCTGCAGCTTCCGGGGCCCAACGTGTCTGCTCGGTGTGGGCCGGAGAGGGACTCTCCACCAGAGAGGCTGCCATCTTGGCCTCTGGGCTTGACCTCTAGGCCTGTCTCACCCTCACCCGGCTCCACCCTCCTTCCACCTTCCTGAGCCCCTCTCTCACTTCCAACAAGCTTTCCATGTAGGTTCCCTGGAGCAAGGACTCCCCTGCCCTCACTCCCCACCATATTAGAAAGCCAGAGACTCCCCGGAAGTTCCACAAACTGATACGAGCAGAACAGCCAGCCACCTATAGCCCGTGCGTGGGCTAAAGAAAGCAAGCTTAGACATCTTAATGATAATTCTCATAACGTTTTCAAGTAAACACCTTTCTACTCAATGGTCTCCTTGGATTCCCCACAAGGATTGTGTGAGGCAGGCAGGACAGATACAAATATGCCTGATTTACAGGTGAGAAAACTGAGGCTCAGAACGGCTCAGGCAGACAGCAAGTCGTGGAGCCAGGGCTAGAAGCCATGTCCTCACACGCTTGTCCTTTGGACTCTTTCCTTCCCTCCTCCGCCCCGCACGGTGGTCACCCAAAACAGTCAACACAAGTGTGGTGGCCCAGCTTGAGTTCAGCTCCATACTTGGAGCTGTTAAATCTGACAGCACATCCCCCTTTTACTCACAAGAAGCTGCCTAAGGCACTGTCAGGTCGGTCACTGAGTTCCTCTTTGCCTCAGTCTCCTCAGTTGTTGCCACAGAAAGGGGACTATTTGTTCCCAAAGACCTTTCTGGGCCTCACTGTTCCATGCCTCATGCGAAATCCCTCAGGAAGCAGGCCTGCTCACACAAGCCAGGCATTGAGTCCTCACCATCTGGCAGTGGTTGATCCTGGAAAACCCTGGGGAAGACTTGCTGTGGAGTGAACCAGTCCAGCCCACGCCAAGAGGGCCTGGAGGCTGCAGGAAACCTGTGGACATTATTAGGCTTCAGCACCTGAGAATCTCAACAGAGGTCCCCTGACCTCATTGGCCACACCTCCTCTGCCAGAGGCTGGGGTGAGGAGGTGTCCTTCCCTTCTTCCCAGCACACCATCCCACGCAGCCTTGCTGGGCCAGTTAACCCACAGGGAGCTACCTGGATGGACAGCCCATCACCACCTCCCTGGGTGGAGCCTCCGAGAGGAACACACAAAGATGTCTGGCATCCAAAGCCAATTTCACATCAGCCCCAGACACCTCTATTGTGCTGTCAGTCAAGAAAGGATAGGAATGCTCCTTACTCACCTTATTTAGAAGAACAAGAGAGCAGAAAAGGCCCCCCTTTTGCATTCACCAGACTGCATCACAGTCAAGACACCTACAACCCTACCTCCCCACTCTGAAGCCACAACAAATGTTCACCAACTCATCATTTTCTCTCTTCACCCCCCATTTCCTCCATGTCACTAATCTGCTCTCCAAGTTGTGATGGCAGGAGAATGAAAAATGAGGGTGATGGTGGTGAGAACCAGGTTCCCTGAAGCCTCTCGCCCAGGCTCCTTGAAAGCCCCTGAGGTCCCTGATATCCTTCAACATCCTCAACAAGAAGGAAACAAAAATCACACAGAACCAACCCTACTTAATGGAGAAGCATCCTCAGTTTCCATGGGAGTATGGCAAAACCCAGCACCATCTGTCTGGCCTTGCGTTAACTCAGCATTTGCTTCCAACCCCCAACACAAAGGCAGCACCAGCTCTGTACTCATCCTGCATCTTTGGGGGGCACTCAGTCCAACTCAGAGATCATTTTCCAGCAGCCAAATTCTCATCTTAAGATTAATCTGACTTTTCCTTACAATCAAACAACTATTTATCCAACAAATTCATGAATGAGAATTGATCTCGTCATTTATTTAGAAAGCTAGAGGGGTTGGTTTTACATGGGCTTTATTTTTTTCCTCCGGATAAATTAAGGAGTTAAGCTAGAACAAGAGGAAGCAAATCAATGGCTATTTCCAGTGACCAGCATCTGTCTTCAGATTTAATAGAAATGATGCCCTAAGACACATAGCTTATTCAGTTTATGGGTATTCAAAAATACCCATCGATATTAGAGTAATGCAAAAGGAGAGCCCTTCCTGGTTGCAAATGTAGACAACAGCCTCGCAAGCATTTGAAGATTCACAAAATTCTTCTGGTTAGATGGTGATCAACACCGTTCCACAACCAGTGGAATTAAGGACTGAGTATCTCTAAAATGGCTCTGGTTCACCTGAGGAATAGGTATGAGGGGATATTCATCACCAGAAATCTGACCTCCCTTCTGAGAGAGCTAAATAGGTGGCACCATTCCATCTCATGCTGACAGCAGACATCATTAATCAGTGCAACATTCTCTTCACCACACTGACAGCAGACATCATTAATCAATGCAACATTCTCTTCACTCTTCACGCTGAGACCTTGGCTCCTTCTCCAGTCCACCATGACCGGCCCGTGAGTTCTCATGCAAGAAGAAACCTAGCTGCTACCTCTGAGCGGGAAGCTATTAAGCTTAATAGGTTAAAAGTCTCATGTGAGAATTAACGATTTGCACCTTCAGGAAGTCACCAGCTATTTAACTCCTATTTCCCTTTCTGTGAGTCAGAGACCCCAATCAAAACCACTAAGACCACAAACCAGATGGTGGCCTTGTTCTGTGGTTGGACTAACAGACAGTATTCCTACTGTCACATGCTTCTGTGTGCACAGAAAATCATCGGAAAGACCCTTTCTAAACAGAAAAAGTTTTAAGAGTAGTTCATATTTGTTTTTTCTACTTCATCAGTTATGAGGTACCAACCCAACCCTCCTTAAATAATTCCAGCCTCTCTCATGCTCACAGTGGGAAGTAAGCTCCTTAGAGTCACAAGCCTCTTTGCTGCCTGGTCACAACTGCCTTCTTTAGATTCGTCTTCTTTCCTGACCGCTGACCCAGACCACGTCTACACCCTCTGCGACAGTCTCACAGAAAAGTACTTGCTGTCACCCTCCCTTTCCCCACCCCCACCCTCCAAACCCCCTTCTCTCTTTGCATTTCACACTTGTGCACACAGAGGTCTCTCTGACCCATCCCTCAACTCCCATTCACACCAAACCTGTCAAGCAAGTAGTCTATACTCTGGTTACAAGAAATGTAGTCACATGGACCAGGGGTATGAGAATCACCTGGGGGCTTGTTAGAAACACCCACCCCAGACCTATGAACCTAAAAGCTGCATTTTCACAAGATGCACTGCCCTAAACTCACTCCCTCCTTTCCTGGGAAACCCCACCCAATCTTCTTTCTACTCTGACTCCCCTCCCTACCTCTCCATCAACAAGACTCTCACTGAATGAGTGACTCCATCCATTCACATATAAATAAAAGGATCCATGAAATATGACTTCCCCTTGTGCCCACTCTAGGAACTTCTATTCAGCCTTCAAGTCCAGCCCAAATAGTCCACTTCTGGGAAGACATTTCTGCTCTCCAATGCAGACAAGGAAACCAAACAGCTGAGAGGAGGCTGGGCAAACTGCCCAAGCATACCCAGTGCACCTGCTTTGTGCCATCTTTAAGAATGACAGCAGAAAGACTGCTCACGACTGCCCCAGAAGCACCCCATTGCCACTGTAAAGGGCAGAACTCCGCGGCTGAGATGGGTATGGCAAGTCAGAAGTTGCTTTGTGGATGAGGCCCCAAGTGGGCTAATCTAAACCAGGCTACCTTGTTGAGGTTCTTATCCATCGGGCTCTCTATCCAGTCTCTCAATCTCCTTGAAGATCATAGTCTGCTCCCCTTCTTCAACACACATCCCGAGAACCCACCTCTTTCACTCTCCTGTCCTCAGGGAGAATTTTTCCTTTTCCTTTGGAGAACAAAGACCTCAGAGAGGACATATTGGTTGCTGGCCCGCCCAATTCCTCAGGCCACCGCAAGGCCATTCTACTGACCCAGGAGCTCTCCAGCTTCAGAGTACCCTGGAGAGGGCTTAAACATGCAGACCCTGAGGCTGGGTCCTTGGGCTGCACTAGATGACCCTCTGCTTCCTAGATTCTCCCTGAGGCTCCTGCACACAGCAAGCTATGCCATGATGCAGGCGTGCAGGGCCATGGGCAAGTTTACTGGCTGCTCTGACCTTGAGTCCATCTAGGTCAAATGAGGGCTCCAAAATCTTTCCTGCCCACCTTATCTTTCTATTTTGAGGACCACAGTGATAGGGTATGTGCTCCTGCTTTGCTAAAACGGAAAACATTCTTTCCCAAGGCAAGGTTTTCCCACTCTTCAGCTTTGTCTTGGCACTAACAAATAAACCTCTATTCTCATTCCCAGAAACTCTGTATTTCTCTCAACCTCAGAGCCTACTGTCAACATACTCTAAAGTGTTTCAGGCAGTCCTGTGATTGTTGGATACAAAGGACATCAATTCATACTGGCCAGTGTCCAGACATAAGCTGTCTTCCCGAGAGCAGTTCTGTTTGCCACCGACCTGGGGGTCTTGTGCATAAACAGGAGGCCTTAGCCTCCTCCCAGCAGCCAGAGAAAGACAACACACACTCCGTCTCCAAGATAAGGCCTTTCAGACAGCAACACACTTAGAATATCTCCTTTGTGTGTTAATGAGAACAAACACAAGTGCCCATCCCAGTCTGTGGGACTGATCTGACTGGGGTAGAAAAGACACAAGATATCGTTTCCACTGTGTCATCATGAATCATTGAGGATCTTTGCAGCCTAATTAAACTGGACTTATTAAAAGATGAGTGACTCCAACAGCCCCAGAACAAGCATTGCTTTTCACCATTTACTATTTTAGTGTTTATTCAATTATTTTTAAGAGGGATATACCTGAGCTAAAATCAAAAGAGCACAGCTAGTAATAACCAGCTTGGTTCTAACTTACTGAGGATGCCATCAGTTCATGGGTCACGGGTGCCAACACATTGACTTCACACTTCGTACCACTTATCATCCTCTAGGTCACCACTTCTCATAAGCCCATAGCCATCGACTCCATATCCATCCCTGAAAGCACACCCTTGCATCTACCTGCTCATCCTTTCTCCCTCTCCCCTATTCACCCTAACTCCAGATAAGCGCAACCCTCCACAGTCTCCATGCTGAACCCAGGTATAGAAAATCACACCACTGAGCTAACCAGTCTATACCGAGTGATGACCACTAAACTTGGCAAACCATTCTCCGACATTGTTCCAGCTTCTCAAATCTCCCAGACCTCATGGCCCTTCCTCACACTCTTCTTGTTGACTTATACATGGAAAAAAAATACATAAGTAATAAGAATAAAACTTTCTCATCTTCTCCATGTGCTTCCACCCACCGCCTAGCCCCTGTGCCCCTATACTTGTCTTCCTCTTGATACCAGGAACAACTCTCCCAGCTCCTACTTGTTCCTGGAGCCTGACTTCTCACACCTTCCTGGGAACTTTATTCCTTCTATAATTCCCTCTTGAAACATCAATTTCTTTCTTTCTAGTCAATCGTTCTGCCAGCATACAAATATGCAGGAAGAACGGGGAGGGGGGAAATAAAAAAGAAGAAGAAGAAAGTACAGTCTGTTTGTAGGACATATAATAAGTTAACCTTACAAATGCATTCCAATATACATTGCATACATGCCTGCTCAGTCACTTCAGTCATGTCCAACTCTTTGCGACCCCGTGGACTGTCGCCTGCCAGACTCCACTGTCCGTGGGATTCTCCAGGCAAGAATACTGGGGTGGGTTACCATGCCCTCCTCCAGGGGATCTTCCCAACCCAGGGATTGAACCCAGGTCTCCCGCGTTGCAGGCAGATCCTTTACCATCTGGGCTACCAGGGAAGCACCAATATCCATGAGATGCAGTCAAATACTGTTCGACACCACTTATACCAGATACCTAGAATAGTCAAACTCCTAGAGTCAGAAAGTACATTGGTAGATGCCAGGGGCCAGAGGGTGGAGGCGCTGGGGAGGGGGATTGGGGATTTAGTGTTTAATGGGGACAGAGTTTCAGTTTAGGAAGGGGAAAAATTCAGGAGACAGATGGTGGTGAGAATTGCACAACAATGTGGATACACTTAGTGCACTGAACTGTACAGTTAAATGTGGTTAAAACTGTATGTTTTATATTCTGTGACTTTTATCACAATAAAAAAAAAATCTAAAAAATCCAAATACGCTAGAAGAGCACCCATCTCCCAAGGAGACCCTGACTGAGCATCTCCCTCCATCCAGGGCTCAGGTCCTTCTCCTCTTTTTAGCACAGCTCCTTGGCAGGGCCTGTGCTTCCACCTTCCTGGACACTCTCTCCTCAGCACACTCACCTGCCCTCCTCCCTTCTCGCCACTGCCCTTTCTCAGTCTCCTTTGCCAGATCCTCCTCTTTACTCCAGACTCTTCTCTTTATCTAGTTTGAGTCAATTCCCTCAAATGTCATCTCACACTTGTCATTCCCAAATTGATATCTGCAGCACAGACCTCTCTGCTGAGTTCCAGACTCATATGCCCACTGCCCTGGTGGTGGGGAACCCGAAAAATAGAAAGTAAGAAAGAACTAAGATGGCAAAGGACCACTGTGGGAAAATTCTCATCTCCAGGGGTGGCACAGATCCCTCAGGTAGGAGGTGAGCCCGTAGCCAGGGGGCTGCAGTGTCTTCCTGGGGGTGGGAGATGGAACCCACAGTGAGCAGAAAGGCTGATAGCACCAGCTTTCAGAACTGCCAGGATGCACTTCAGCTCATGAATAAGAAAAGAAGTCTTCACAGGTTCCAGCATCATGAGAACAGAGAGGAGAGAGAAAGAGTGAGAAATGGAAGAATTAGTCGATGCTGGGGGAAGGACACGGGAAGGAAGAAAGGAGACACAGAAAGAGGTGGGAGACAACGAAGAAGGAAGCTAGAAGGAATGAGTAAGAGAATGAAAATAAGAACCTAGAAAAGAGATTTGGGTCCTTGCTTATTCAGGAGACACAACCAGAATTCTAGCTGAATTTTTAACAAGATGCAGAAACTCAATTCTCTGAGTCTTCCCTAGAGGGATATCAGTATGATTACTACTAATGGCTACCATTTATCAATGTGCTTCCTGGGTGCTAGGCACTCTGAACACAGGTCCTCATTTAATTCTTAAAACGACCTGCAACTCGGGTGTCACTGTCCCATTTGATGGAAACTAAAGCTCAGAGGAGTGAGGTCATTTATTCAGGACCACCACAGGCGAGATGCCGACCACATCTTATCCCAACCTCCCCTCGGGTAACCACTGGGCCACAGGAAACAGGAGTGGGGAGAGACCTTCTCCTGACACACACAGTCGGGGGTGGGGGTGCGATGAGCAGCCTCCAGGGTGCGCTGACCATCCAGCCGAGGTCCTGCTTCCCTCTCCACCACGGGCTGTCCCCTGAGGGCTCGGCAGGGTGGTGTGAGGATGTGGGGGGATGGCTTGTCCCAGCCTAGCAGCTAATCTGGGATGTGGGATTAAAAGCAGTCCCGAATTATCCCAGGGCAAAACCAGGTCAGGCCGCCTCCAAACCCCACCTTCACAGAGTTAAAGGTGAGGAACTGGAAGGGCTTAAAAGGCAAAGGAGTTCATTTGCTCCCTGAAACCAAAAGGGGGAGAAACAGAGCTGAAAGAAAGGGGCAGCTGGAAGCGGGGGAGAGAGTGCTCAACTGGGAGCACTGGGAGTCCAGAGCTTCATGCCCGCCGGCCCCTCCGGGAGCTCTGAGGTCTCTGCAATGACTCTCCCATGTCTCCATTTCCTCCTCTTTTGGATCAGGTCTGAGGCCTCTGCACCCGACAGCCTAGGACAGGGCAACAACAGGGACCAACACAAGCTTGTCTGAAACGAGCCCAGAGGGTGGGACAACGGGGCCTGACTCTGGAAGTCAGGGCTGGGAAAACAGAAAAAGTCTCAAATCTCAGCAGGTGTGCATTCTGCAGGCGCCCAGACCCACTGGGAAGATGCTTGTCTACCTCTGACCCAGCCAAGTCTCCATCTGCCTCTTCAGCCAGGGATGAGGTGGACGGAGTGGAGGGGAGTCACAGGGGCAAGTGGACAGAGAAGATGGAGGCGACATCTACACCTCCATGATTAGCAGTCATGCTGGGGAGTAGTTGTGGGGGCAGGCGTGTAAACTCCCACCTCCGCTCCACCAACCCCCGTAACAGTGCCTGAAACTTCCACCACCGAGGCGACCCCAGGGGCTTAAAAACCCGACCTCCAAAAGGCCGCAGTTAAAATGCAAACCAGTCTCAGATAGGAGAGGCTGATGTCACATTTCTGACTTGCTCCACCCGAGCCTCTGACTGTCAGCACCGGAGTGAACCTTGGACCACCTGGTCCAACCCCTTCTTTAGAAAATACAGGTTTAATGCATGATACAGGGTGCTCGGGGCTGGTGCACTGGGATGACTCAGAGGGATAGGATGGGGAGGGAGGTGAGGGGGTTCAGTTTGGGGAACACATGTACACCCATGGCGGATTCATGTCAATGTATGGCAAAACCAATACAATATTGTAAAGTAAAAAAATAAATAAATAAAACTGAAAAGAAAGAAAAAGAAAATATAAGGAAACTGAGCCCCAAATGGTGAAATGATGAGCCCCGGGTCGCAGGGCATGGCGGCGGCAAGGCTGGGACCCTCACCCAGGCCTACTAAGTCTTTTCACAGCATGGGTGGGCCCCTGAGAGCATCCCCCTGAGGGGGGCTGGCGTCCTGCTTCCTGCTGCCCCTCTCTCATTCATTCACCACTGCAAACAAGAGCCCCTGGGGCCTCACCAGTTGACTCCTCTCAGACTCTGCCTTCCGGAAGAATGAATGCACATCAGAACCCCGAGGCCAAAATATTCCTGGGTACCACCCACTCTGCATCCAGATCCCTTTTCAACAGACTCCTGGGAGGTAGAAGTTTCCAGAAGGGATAGCTCTAAGGCTTTCACATACAGGGCACTCTCCTCAGAAACATTCCTTTGTTGGACAATGGGAATAAGGCAGGAAGACAGGGGGATGGAGGAAAAATGTAATTTTTTTTAAAGGTCACATTCTCACTAAAATGGCACCCTGGAATTTTCAAGATCCTCTGACCAATACCAGATTGGATTCCTTAGTTACAAAGATGGAGATTGAGTTTCTTTGGAAGCTGGTCAACCAAATGAGGCCCAGGGGTCTTAAAAAGAAGTAATGAAAGGTAAAGAAGTCCAAGGAAAGGAGAAGTTCCCTGCCTAGAAGTGAGAGGGAACTCTCTACTCCCCTCCTGACAGGTTTGCAGTCACCTAAAATGATCCTACGGAGCTGCCCGGTACGAGGAGCCTGCCCAGGGCAGCTGGCTCTTTGCAACTGCCCAGTCTGTCCTTTACTGGGAAACCTGCATTCATTAGCATATGCCTAAACCCGCAGTGCTGGCCAGCCAATGGGTAACAGGACTCCCAGTGAGGATGGATTCACCTTGGAATCAACAGGATTCTGGTTTCTACAGAAAAAAGTCAAGTTCCCAGAGGAGGCTGGAGGAGAGGAAAAAGAATGAACAGAAGCCGAAGGAGGGAGGGGGAGCATGTGGAGGGTGTCCCTCCCTGGACAATGGTTAAAAAGGAAAGAAAGAAAAAAAATGGCAAGAAACAGCACAGCCTTTGAAATCAAATAGACAAATGCCTTTGCCAAGTTTGGAGCAAATTAGTATTTAACTTTTCTCCACTTCAGTTCCCTCAGCTTGTAAAATGGGAGCAATGTCACAGGTCATTAAAGGAGGTAAGGAAATTAGAGAACCAGGTGGCTCTAGTGGTAAAGATTCATCCTGCCAATGCAGAAAACACAAATTCAATCCTAGGGTCAGGTAGATCCCCTGAAGAAGGAAATGGGCAACCCACTCCAGTATGCTTGCCTGGAGAATCCCATGGACAGAGGAGCCTGGAGGGCTACAGCTCATGGAGTCGCAAAGGGTCAGACACGACAGCACGCACACACAATGACGTGTAGTTAGTGCTCAATGAGCCTGGTCTCCCTTCTCTCCTCAGCATCCAAAGCCAGCCCCACCTGGTCCCGGGAAAAGCCCAAGGCGAGACTCTTGCCCAGTGAGCCCTGGACAAGGCACAGGGGCCTTCCGGGGAGGAGGGTGATGGTCCCAGTGGCGATGGGCTGACCCATTTGGCCAACGGTCCTTCGCTTCCCTCTCTTCACATTCTGGGAGCCCTGGAGCACTCTTCCCCCAAATGAGGCATGCAGCAGAAATGAGCTGTGATTAGCACAGCGGAGAGGCCAGGACGGTGGGGAAGCAGGGGGGAGCAGCTGCAGACTTTCCTGGAATTAATGGAGAGGGAGCAGGGAGGGCAAGTTGCTGTCTCTGATGCTCTGTCTCCCTGTGTCAATCACCAGGCAGAGAGACTTCTCCAGAAGCCAACCTTCTCAGCCTCTGCGGGGCCAAACCTGCTCTCAGGCCTGCCTGTGATAGACCTCACTCACCATTAGAGGCAGGCCTGGGGTGTTCTCTGCAAGGCACACAGCGAAATTTCAAGCCAGTTTGTAGGTGCTATAGGTGGATGCAAGAAACTCCCAGAACATCGCTCTAGAGGCAGTTAAAACTCAGTCCCGGAACACTGGATACAACAAATTCCTGGCAATGTTAGAGTCTGAAGGCAGATGAAGGGGAGAGCAATTTTGAAAGAGTTTGGTAAGACAGTGCTGTAGGAGGCCCAGGTGCTACATCAACACTGGGGCATGGGAGGGGAAGGGGTAGATCCAGAGGCTGCCATCCAATCATTTTTCCAGGGAAGGTGTATATTCTTCTATTATGGGTTTCAATTTTGTGCTGTCAGATATTTTTTTTTCCTTTTTTTCTTCCCCTACTGTGTGGCATATGGGCTCTTAGTTCCCCAACCAGGGATCAAACCTGAGGGCCCTGCAGTGGAAGCACAGAGTCTTAACCGCTGGACCACCAGAGAAGTCCCAAGATTACAATTTTTTTTTTTTTCCTTTTGGCCACACTGCACAACTTGTGGGATTTTAGTTCCCCGACCAGAGATCAAACCTGGACCCTTGGCAGTGAGAGAGCAGAGCCCTATCCACTGGACTGCCAGAGAATTCCCCAAACCACCTTATTAGTCCAGGGCTCTTCCACCTTTAGCTGTGCCTAAAGCCAAGGCAATTGTCACTGAACATTACAGGCGAGTGACAAGCATGCAAATGCACTCATGGAAATATCAGAAAGAAAGACCTGGAAGCTCAGTCTGGGCCCTCCCACTTCTGTGTCGCTTTGGCCAAGTCATTTAACCCTTCTGAGTTTGGGTCTCTCATCTGCTAAGTGGTCCAGGGCTAACCCTGTCCAGGGTGCCAGGAAGATTCCGTGGAGAATGTGATGGCTGTGGCTTAGGAAGAATCAGCCATCCTTGGCCACTGTGGCCCACGGTCTTTGGATTCGTAATCCATATTCCTCACACCTGGCTACAACTCTCTCAGTCTTGGGGGTCAGTGAGAAGCCCATCAACAAAATGAAGTGTGGAGTACGAGCCTGGGATAGAGGCATGGAAGTGGGGACAGGAGATTGATCCTCCAACATGTAAATCAGCTAAGGGTGTCCAGACAGTGGTACCAAAAGGAGCGTCTACACCCAAACAAAGGCCATGGCCAGAATCTAAGCCTGGGTTCCTTGATTTTCCTCACTGACCTTTCAGTCTAAAGGGTACTTATGCAAATAAACCCTTTCTCTAACTTGACTAGCAAGACAATTTTAGATTTTGATCCCAAATTTCAATTGGTTTCTAGATACAAAGCTCTCTTGGGCCAACCAGCCTCTCGGGATATCCCATCAGTTCAGTTCAGTCAGTTCAGTCGCTCAGTCGTGTCCGACTCTTTGTGACCCCATGAATCGCAGCATGCCAGGCCTCCCTGTCCATTACCAACTCCCGGAGTTTACTCAAACTCATGCCCATCAAGTCAGTGATGCCATCCAGCCATCTCATCCTCTGTTGTCCCCTTCTTCTCCTGCCCCCAATCCCTCCCAGCATCAGGGTCTTTTCCAATGAGTCAACTCTTCACGTGAGGTGGCCAAAGTATTGGAGTTTCAGCTTCAGCATCAGTCATTCCAATGAATACCCAGGACTGATCTCCTTTAGGATGGACTGGTTGGATCTCCCTACAGTCCAAGGGACTCTCAAGAGTCTTCTCCAACACCACAGTTCAAAAGCATCAATTTTTCAGCACTCAGCTTTCCTCACAGTCCAACTCTCACATCCATACATGATCACTGGAAAAACCATAGCCTTGACCAGACAGACCTTTGTTGGCAAAGTAATGTCTCTGCTTTTTAATATGCTGTCTAGGTTGGTCATAACTTTCCTTCCAAAACTCCTCTCCAAATGCATTGCAAAGCAGTCAGTAGTATAACAGCAGGTTCTCTGGTTTCAGGATATACTTAGTGGAAAATGCCTACAAAACCATTTGATACCAAGCAAGAATAACCTTTCATCAGCTGGACAAGCGTCACACAGAAGACAAGATACACTGGGGTTCTGTTATAAGTCATTTCGAAGGAATTCTGGTTGCCTCTTTTCCCCATAAACATTAGGATCCTACAGTCAGGACAGGGTCAGAGGCAGTCTGGTGGGAAGCATGCACAAACCCAAACTTCTTGACATGCGCAGGGGGCTATGCTCACATAACCATCTTAAACACCCCTGACTTCCTCCCATTCCTGATTTTCACTTGCTGTGGATCAGGCCCCACCACAATGCAGATGCTACTTACATTCCTAAGTCTTCTCACTACAGCCCAGGACCTCCCCCACGCCCTTCAGGCTCATCTTTATGCTGGCTTCAACCCTAACGTCACTGGCACCTCTGAACTTTTGTTCTGGCATTCCCCACTGTTGCCGTCAGCTGCCCGCCTTCTCTTTGCCCACCTGACTCTACTCATCTTTCCATGAAGACCTACTTCAGCCTGCACTCTGCTGATACTTAGATTTTGCACCAACTTGGCCAAAATTAAGTGGATGCATGAGACAAGTGCTCAGGCCTGGTGCACTGGGAAGACCCAGAGGGATTGGGTGGAGAGGGAGGTGGGAGGGGGGATCGGGATGGGGAACACATGTAAATCCATGGCTGATTCATGTCAATGTATGACAAAAACCACTACAATATTGTAAAGTAATTAGCCTCCAACTAATAAAAATAAATGGAAAAAAATAATTAAAAAAAAAATTAGGTGGTCTTGTCTTAAATAATATACTAACCACCTGTCTCTCCTCCTCATGAGCAGAAAAGATGTGTTATACAGTGAATAGAGTCTCAGGGCCAGAAAATTCTCGATTAGAAATAGCAGACACTACCAGTTGTGACTACTTATCAATTCCATCTCCCTGAGCTCCAATTTCCATTTCTGTGAAATAGGAATAATAATCTTAAATTGAAAGGACTAAACATGGCCTTCACAAGCTAACATCTATAAGAAGCCCACTGGTGACTAACACATAGTGTCACTCAGGTGTGTCTGACTCTTTGTGACCCCATGGACTATATAGCCCACCAGGCCCTTCTGTCCATGGAATTCTCTAGGCAAGAATACAGGAATATGTTGCCATTCCCTCCTCCAGGGGATCTTCCCAACCCAGGGATTGAACCCAGGTCCCCCGCATTGCAGGCAGATTCTTTACCATCTGAGCCACCAGGGAAGCCCTTACAGCACATAAAAAGTATCCCCCAAAGTTTGTCTCAATTCCCCTTTGCCCCTCTTCTATGTCCTGCAAAACCTAGCACAGTATTGCCACACAGAAGCCATTCGAGAAATGTTTGATTAATTGATCAGCAGCATAAAACAAGCCAATAACTAGAGGGTCATTATGCAAAGTAACAGTATGTGGTCAAAATGCATTGATCTATTTTTCAATTATAGATGAAAGGTTGATGTCTATGGAGGGTAAACGATCTATTTTAACTAAAGGAGTTTTCAAGATTTCAAACCACCAGCCAAGTTGAAGTTTCTGCATAAGTGTTCATGCTAGCAATTCATCATGCTCCTCCTCCACCCCTTCTTACACAAGTCACCTCCATTCCCAACCTCTTTTATACTTCTGGACCACAGAAAGTTGACTTTACACACTACATGCAGTACAATCCTTGCTCCTTCTTTAAATCAAACACCAAACAAAACTAATCTATAGATCTTGTCTAAGTTTAGAAAGCATCCTGATCATCCCCTCTCCCAAACAGAATTTTTATATAATACATACAAATATAAAATTAACCTTGTCTTCTAATAAGACCTTTCTTTCCCCACCAGGCTGGGGAGAAGAGAGTACAAAACCAGGAATGTCAGTGAGGTCATCAACCAAAATCCAGCTGAGAATAATTTCCAGGCCCTATGAGCAACTTTGAAGTCCATGCGCCAAGGGTGACACTGGTCATGGTGGGGTCCAACCACGTGAGAAATGGGAATTCAGATGGAGTTTCAGCAGAACCGTTTTCACTTAGTGGCCTTTCAGCCTTACTGTCCTTTTCTGCTGCTTTTCACTTCCTTTTTCCCATACTAGGTGTTTCTCTGAAGGAAAATGTCTCTTGCCACCACATTCACTCTCCAGCTGGTGTCTCACACTATCAAAACAAGAAGAGTCCTCATACAAGCTTGGGACATTGCTCCAGGGTGCATAGGAGCAAGCTTAGAAGTGTATTTTAGTTAGCAATCATAATATGCATTCATGAGACTAATTTTTCTCTTGTCTCCCACTCCCTGGTGGTGAGTCAGGCACTCACTCTTTCAGGTTGCCCAGCTGTAATTCAAAGCATTGCAGAGCCAGGTGGGCCCCCAAGAAGTAATCTGGTCCATGCCCTTAATTCTACGCAGGAGAAATGCTTGACTAGCAGCGAGTTCTATTCCAGCCTCAATTGTCAAAAACCCTTGATGGCAAAAGAGGTTTGTCAATTTGTTCAAAGGCCCAAGGTGTTCCTCTTGTCCTCTCTAGAGACCAAAAGCAACTGGTCAGTCTCTTTGTTTCTCAATGATACAAGTAATGATGGTTATTAAATGACCCGTTAATCTCTTCCTCAAGTTAAACAAGCCCAAATCCTTTAACCTTTTCTTAAAGGGTTTATTATCCACCCCTTTAAACTTGTTGTTAATAATCTTTTTTGTACCTTTTGGTTTTTCCACAGTTATTTTCAGCTAATTTGAACATGGTGGTATCAAATATTAAACAGGGGTGGAAAAGTACTTCCCAGCCCTTGCACATTATTCCCAATATAACACATCTTGGTATCATGCTTACTTAAAAATAAACAACACAACACTCCTTCAGCGAATGTTCCACTAGGACTTCCAGATCCATCTCAGCTATGATTATGCCTTGCCAGGTGATCACTGATAGCAGAGTCAACATAATCGTTATCAGTCAGATTGGTGCTAAACCATTGATGACCACTGTTATCACCTCCCAACCAAGTATTTTCTACTCTGGTGTAAGGAAATATCTGGGGTAAGCGCAAAAGGGAGGGTGCTGCTCACACCATGTTTATGTAAAATATAAACAGGATTTTCTTTTATTTATTTATTTTTAATTGGAGGATAATTGCTTTACAATATTGTGTTGGTTTCTGCCATACATTAACATGAGTCATAATAGGATTTTCTAACTTTTGGTCTGAAGACTCTCCTTCCAGTCTATGCCTAAAAACTGACAAGTGGGTGAACTCAGAGATGTGATCACAGGGCAAAGCTTACAGCAAATGGAGCAAATATACAACCTGTCCAACTCAACCCCTGTCTCTTTTAAGGAAAATTGCAAATAAGAAGGGGAATTTAGCAATAAGCACCACTAAAAGGTATCCTGAGATCTGAAAGTTATGTATGTTTCCAAACAACTGAGCTTCTTCTAGTCTGGGCTAAAGAGGACATCATGGATAAACTTGGCATGGATGCTGCCACTTAGCATGACTAGCTCATAGGCTACCCTTCAGGATAATCTCCTATTCAATTTGTAAGGTTTTAATTCAATAGGATATCTAGCATCAGGAATCTTATCCACCATCCAAGGAGGGAAACGATTTCGTATCAGTTCTTTGGGGATGTGAAGTTAAGAAGGTCGGGGAAGTCTCCTGATTCTGAATATGACCACACAAGAGTCTGAGTTCTCAGGAAGAAAGGTATTGCAATAACATCCTCAATACCCCATGATTAACAATTTCAGAGAGCCACACAATCACGGAAGAATCAGTAGTCACCAGAGACTAACTCACTCTAACTAACTCACTACAGTTAGAGATCATTTCTCTAACTGCAGCAACTCCACGCCTTCCGTATCAGGTTCCACTAAATGCCGTTTATCATTTATCTGATACAAATGACATCTGTATCATCACTGCCTACATTCACCAGGCCCGTAGGCACCATCTGCACAAATCTAACTCTTTTAAAGTTGGCCTTTTTTTCCTACTTAAGTTACCAGAGATGAACAATATTAGTCATCATGTCCCCAGAGTCACTATTATATATGACTAGTACATAGGCTGGCTGGATTATTGACAGATTCTTTAGGTAAGCTCTGCACTGTTGTAGTTGGTATTCAGCACTCACAGTGGAAATTCTGATAGACAGCTCTCTAAAATCTTGTGATGGAATTTTTGGCTCTGAAACATTTCTTCACAAAGATCTCAATACAGCAGACATTGCTGACCCTGGAATGCACTCCTAGCCCTTCACCTGATGATTTGAAATTCTTCTTTTCCTCAGTCCTGAGACCTGGAAAATACCTTAAAATTATCACCACCCAACTTAACATTATAATAGTTGCTTTCTAAATCAGGATCAGCAAACAATAGCCCCTGAGTCAAATCTGGTCAGCTGCCTATTATTGTAAATAAAGTTTTATTGGAACACAACCATGTCCATTCATTTACATACTAACTCAGGCAGCTTTCATGCTACAACTCCAGAGCTGAGTAGTTGCAACAGATGCCTGAACTACAAAATCTGAAATGTTCACTGGGTTTTGATAGAAAAAGTTTTCAAACCCTCCATTATAAACCACAAGGAAAACAAATTGCTTATTCGGAATAATCTTCTTTCCACCCTGACAAAACAAAACCAAAAAACAACTGTGACCCAAGTGACTAGTTTTTGCATACAGCTTTGCATAAAATGGGCTTCCCTGTGGCTCAGATGGTAAAGAATCTGCCTGCAATGCGGGAGGCCTGGGTTTGATCCCTGGGTCAGGAAGATGCCCTGGAGAAGGGATTGGCAACCCGCTCTAGTATTTTTGCCTGGAGAATCCCATGGACAGGGGATCCTGGCAGGCTAAGCAGTCCATAGGATCACAAAGAGTGGGACACAACTGAGCAACTACACATTTTCTTCACTTTCACTTTGCATAAAATCTGATTTGACTCTCTTACAAAGTGTCCTCTGAAATAAGATACATAAAAGATATAAAATACTTACAAGAGAAATCTAAATAAAAATTCTAGAATTATAATAATAATACATAAAATATACATAATATGTTGTTGTTGTTTTTCAGCCTCTGAGTTGGATGCAACTCTTTGCGACCCCGTGAACTGCAGCATGCCAGGCTCCTCTGTTCTCTACTATCTCCTGGAATTTGCTCAAATTCATGTCCATTGAGTCAGTGATGCTATCTAACCATCTCATCCTCCACTGCCCCCTTAATATAAATATAATATAATATCAATATACATTAATAAAATATAATTATATATAATATATATATCCCTCCAGAATTTTTGTTATTTAAATTTAAAAGTATTTTACATTTCATGATATATGATATGAAGTCACTTCAGTCATGTCCAACTCTTTGCAACTCTGGCAGGACTGTAGCCTGCCAGACTCCTCCATGCATGGGATTTTTCCAGGCAAGAATACTGGGGTGGGCTGCCATTTCCTTCTCCAGGGGATCTTTCCGACCCAGGGATCGAACCTGGGTCTCCCACATTGCAGGCAAACTCTTTACTGTCTGAGCCACCAGGGAATCTCATATGTAACTTATTTCAGAAGATACTTTGTAAGATATCATATATGTATAAATATGTTTTATTTAAATCAAAAGAAGTTGTGAATTTGCTGGTTTGGGGATGCAATAAAGTGAATTCAGTTCTAATCATGGAATAATTTGAAGTTCTTAGAAAAAAAAAAAGGATAAAAGGAATGTGATATAACAGATAACTCATCAGCAATAATAATGTGAAATAAAAACATATCTTTAAACTTACAGCTGTGCCCAGAGTTTTAAATGGGAGATCTTTTAGAGGGTTGGATGGGGAAACATTTTTTCCTGGAACCACATCCTGAATCCCTAACACATGATGAATAATGACCTAGCTCCATCCAGAGGGCCACCAAAGGACCATTCCCAGCATGTAACAGGTCTAAGTCAGGATACCACCAGATGCACTCACAGGCTAAGTCAAGGATCTGCTGTTGTGATGGAGTTTGGTCCAGGCAACCTAACCCCGACTTCTTCAACTTTCACCACCTGGCAGCCCTTGGCAAGCTGCCCCAAAGCCTTCAAAGGGTATCTGCTACATGCTCGCCTTTGATTTCATGCACATAAACAGGACCTTCAGTGTTTTTAATTTACAACCAACATTTTAAAATGGGGAGATCTGCCAAATATTTAAAAATGTTGGCCCCTCTTGAAAAACCAGAGGACCTGGGCACCCTGGGATCACGTTCTCGCAGGCAGCACCCGTTGAGCTGTGGGAGCTGCCTCACTCAGAGCACAGGTGCTCTCAGATGTTCCCTGGCTCTCCATACCCCCCGCCAGCCCTCTCTGTTACCCCCCGTGTCCAGAGCTGAGCATAAAGGCTGCTCCGTCTCCCTGGCACTGTTCATTTTCTCATCCCTGGCCTGTTTTACTCATTAAAGATACCTGCCCTGTGGGCATCTGAATTCAAACCCAGAGCTAACTCTTCATACAAATTAATATATTGGGTTGGCAAAAATGCTTGTTCAACTTTTTCCAAAACATCTTACAGAAAAACCCCAACAAATTTTTAGGTCAACTCAATATTTCCTCAAAATAGATGAGGAAAAATGACTTCTTTTTCTCATTCTCTGGCTCAAATGTACACGTTCCCCCACCCTCCTGGTCAGTGACCAACAGACTGAAAGCATATGCGTACTTTGCCAATAACAAACCGTCAGACATTTAGAAAAGGCAAGCCCTGCCTCATAACCTGCCATTAGAGACATTAGATTCTGCGGGGTCTCCTCTGTCCTTATTTACACTGATGCTACAGCTCCATGCTAGACATCTTGTCCCTAGAAGCATCCCAAAGACAGTCTCTACAGAGAAAGCCTTGGTCATGAAGTAAAACACACTTTATATGGGCTTCCCAGCTGGGGCTAGCGGTAAAGAACCTGCCTGCCCATGCAGGAGCCAAGGGAGACGTGGGTTCGATCTCTGGGTTAGGAAGATCCCCTGGAGAAGGAAATGGCAACCCACTCCAGGATTCTTGCCTGGAGAATCCCATGGACAGAGAAACCTGGCGGGCTGCAGTCTGAGGGGTCACGAAGAGTTGGACACGACTGAAGCGATTTAGCACTAGCACAAGACACACTTTAGGTAGAAAGTATTTGCCCTTCGGAGTCAAAGTACCCTCTTCCAGGGTACAAAGTAGAAGAAGGATTTCAGGTGCAATCAATTCCCTCCTAAGACGATATTTAAATCCCTAGGTAACCTCTGAATTCAAGCATCTCAAATCTGAGTCACTGTAGGAAGTGGGTGGGCTTCCCAGGAGCACTAATGGGAAAGAACCCGCCTGCCAATGCAGGAGACATAAAAGATGCAGGTTCTATCGCTGTGTTGGGAAGATCCCCTGGAGGAGGGCATGGCAACCCACTTCAGGATTCTTGCTTGGAGAATCCCATGGACAGAGGAGCCTGGCGGGCTACAGTCCATGGGGTCTCAAAGAGTCGAACACAACTGAAGGGACTTAGAATGCACGCAGGAAGTGCGTAGTGTGTAATAAATGTTCAAAACTTCCTTTCTACTCCAAGTATCTATAAACAGATGAACAGATAAAGAAAATGTAATACATACATGCAATGGAATGGTATTCAATCTTAAAAAAAGAATGAATTCTGACATGTTACAACTTGGATGAACTTTGAAGATATGCTAAGAGAAACAAGTCTGGCACAAAAGGACAAATACTGTATGATTGTACTTAGATGAGGTGCCTCGAATAATCAAATTCATAGAACCAGAAAGTAGAATGGTGATTGACAGGAGCTGGGGAGAGGGGGAAATGGACAGTGTTTAATGGACATAGAGCTTCAGTTGAAAAAGATGAAAAAGTTCTGGAGATGGATGGTGGGGATGGTTGCACAACAATGTGAATGTAATTAATGCTACTGACCATACACTTCAAAAAGTTAAAATGGTAAATTTAATATCATGTATATTTCACCCACAGTAAAAAGAAGAAAACCCTAAGGAGGGTATATTGGCGGGGGGTGGGGTGGGGGGAATCCTTTTTACTGCTAGAGAAATGTATAAAATCCATAATGTCTAAAGGAAGATGGAACATGCGAGCAGCAGCATCGTAGTGTCCTGTTCCGTCTCCACCTGGCCTGAGTGTGGGCTGGCAACGCTCAGGGGGCAAACCTGGCCTGAGAGGCTGGCCTGGTTCACTCTGACCTAGAGGGTCCATCAGAGAAGTGTCCACCTCCACACTCAAGGAGATACTTATCTTGGGTGGGGAGGCAGGTTTATAGCTGCACCAACTGGCATCTTGGAGAGGCTACACCACTACCTTCCGGGAAGTGGAAGCATTAACCTCTCAGCTTTTCCCAAGCACACACTACATCGTGCATTATTGTGCAAAACTATCTTAGCACAGGGTGTGACAGCAACACTGGATGGGTATCTTAAAGCCAGTACACATAACTGAGCTCTCCACAGCTCCATTTTGGCCATGGAGAGGGTGGCGGTGGCTGTGGTGATGGTGGGTGGGTAACAGCAACTCTGGACTCAAAGCCCGGATGCTGGGACCAACCCTGGACATCGTTCACTTTCCAAGTCACCACCTGTCAGCCAAGCCAGTGGCAGCCTCTGTTCTGGACTGTGCTTCTAAACAAAACAATAGGGCTCAACAGATCCGGGCATGCGAACGGGCAGAATCCTTTCAGGAGCCCCTACTATAGGACAGTGTGAAAGTTGAACTCATGGAGGATGAGGATGGAAAAGCAACATTTACAGAGATGCTGTAGGAGCATTGGAAACAGGCTTTTATTTTAACCGAAACTTACACAAACTTGATACAAACCCTACATTATGCAAAACTTGATCACAATTCTACGCATGTTATAACTTGTGGGAGTTGGTTGGAGAGTGGATTATTATTATAATTATCATTTTGATAAAGGACATTTTCTATCAGAAAATGTCACAGAAAGGACAACAAAATGATAAAAAAAAAAAAAAAAGACACTCTGGGTGATCTCCCCCAGGAACTGGCCTTGAACAGACTGGCAAGAATTCTGTGCCCCTCCAATCTCCCCTCGCTAAAGTAAAAGAGAGATTCTCGGGCTCAGAACCATCCCACTAACACTGTCACCCAAGACTTTTCCTGAGAGGAATATCCAGCATTAGATGGTACATTGATTATTATGACTCTGCTTAGCAGTGAGGGAAACTGAAGAGCCTGAATGTATAAGACCGGGAGCAAAACCCAGTGGCCCAGCCAGTCACCCCAGCTCCTTCACTAGGCCACAGACACAATGTTGAATGTGTTTCATAGGCCACATTCACTTCCACTAACAGGGCCATAAAAAGACAGTTCACCCGCCTTTCTCCCCATCAGCAACTGAATGTGAGCTTTCCACCCGTCAGGCTGGCCTTCCTCGCCCTTGGAGACATCTAGAAGCCAGATCAGCAGAGGGCTCCCTTTGCAAGTCTCCTCTAGGAGTTGTTAGGGAACAGACTTAATATCATCCCAGCAAATGCTTATTTTTCGTTCTCTTTTTTTTTCTCCTCTCTTTCTCTTTCTTCACTGGGTTATTTTAAACAAAGCTGTCTGTGTTTAAATCTGTTGAACTTGCAGAGATATATTTAATCGCTAGATGGAATTCCTTTCAGAACCAGGCCTCATCAGACACGATAACCAGGAGGCAGGCTGCTTCTTGACATCAGATAAATGGGGCCTGCCTGGGGTGAGGGGAGAGTTTGTTAGTTTGACTGTTTAAGGGGGGAGTGGAGAGACTGCTGATAGCCCTTGTGGCTAATTTATTTCAGTCAAGTCTTAACACATAATCAAACACTTTCAATAGACTTTTGAAGAAGGAGAAAAAAAAAAACTGATCACTCCTCACTTACCACTTCCAACTTGCAGAAATAAAAATACCTAAAGAACATACATGAATGGCTTTTTAAAAAGCCTGAGAGAGCAGAGTTGATCTTTATTCTCTTATTAAAAATGTGGGGTATTTTTCCTTAGAGTTAATATGCAGTCTTTATTTTACAGTAAGTCCTCTATTGATTTTCATGTCTTCACAAAAATTGCTTTTAACTTTTGAAGTTGAAGGTACTTTAAACAAAAATACTGTGCCACACCAGCACCTTTTCTTTTAAATATTGAAATAAATAAAATAGTTAACTCTTTTTTTTTTTCCTGTAAGTCTGTTTGTGTTCAGTTATTTCTACGGTAGAGCCATTCCAGTCTGACCTGGATATTTTCTCACAGACACTTTAAAAAAAAAAATGTAATGGAGAATTAAAAAAAAAAAAGTCTTCTTATTGCACAAAATGAGGCCATTCCCGAGACTTCTCTGAGCCGAGCTGAGTTGCACTGGAGGCTTGTCCACAATCCAGGCTCCTGTGTTGGCGGAAACACATGCGCAGGAGGGGGCCAGGCAAGGGAAGAGGAGAAGGAGGAGGAGGAAGAGGAAGAGGAGGTGCTGCTTCTCGTGGCTTCTCTCCACCTTCTTCAGATACGGCTTGCTTGAAGGATGCCGGAGTCTCCAGGTCAGAGCGTTGACTGC
The DNA here is from genome assembly GCF_019320065.1 of Cervus canadensis. Lineage (NCBI taxonomy): Eukaryota > Metazoa > Chordata > Mammalia > Artiodactyla > Cervidae > Cervus > Cervus canadensis. The sequence goes on from NC_057391.1 coordinate 78,804,238, forward strand.
AGAGGGAAAGGCAATGAAAGATAAAACAAAAAACAACAGCACAGGACAATTGCCTAAAAAAGAAAGATTTCAATTTAAGGAAGTGGTGGAAATGAATTGGGAAAAAAAAAAAATGGAAACAACTGACAATTTGCCACGTGAATGAGGGCACAGCTATGCACAATGAGCACCAGACTAGCAGTCTTTCGTGCCTTCATTCAACACCAGGAGCTCAACATCAGCCAGGAATAGGAGAGATCAGCTGCTCCTGGGCAACAGAACGAGGCAAGAAACAGGGCGTGGCTGGATTTTTAATTCCTAGGTGGCGTAGCAGGCAAAACTGGGTATCAGCAAAATCTGTACTTTTTTCTCCTCTACTTAGAAATGAAACAATCTTTTCCCTGTTGAAATACTCCAGAAGGACCATTATGATAGAATCTGTCACCTGTCACTTAAATGGAAATGAGTAGTATCTATGGTAGTCATAGTAGTCATAGCAAAGCCCAACAGTTGCCCCATTTGGTCTAAGGCCAAAAGGACACTGCTTCATGCATACACTCTCATCCCCAATCCTGCCCCAGGGTGTCAGAATTACTCAGAGAGAAAATCAAGCCAAGATATCTGTTCCAGTCCTCAACTAGCCCAGTGATCCCCAGAGTCAGCCTTGGAACGTGGCGGCAGTTCAAACCAGGTGGGTCCCTTTAGCCTAGATGGGAACCAGCCGGGCAAGGATTTTGCTTCTAGCTGAAATGAAGTCTGCCAGGTTATTTTGGTCTTTGGAATGGAGTAGTCGGCACAAAGGAGTAAGCAATAAAACCAAGGACTATCACATTTCACCCCAAGAAGCAGTTCCTGAGGGCAGAGATGGGTGTCCCATGGTGTCCAGCTCACTCTGAGTGGTGAGAGGAGGGGTGGGGAGGGTTCAACTGTAAAGTGGCCAAGCCAGCAGGGAACAAAGTTCAAAATCAAATGAGCTAAAAAAAAAAAAAAAATCAAATGAGCTGCTCAGCCTCTTCCAAGTTGCACCTCCCCTTCCCATCCCCCATCACTTCTGGTACCCAAGGCATCACTGGTCAGGTGTACAGGACTGGATTTGCTGCACTTCCAAAGCCAAGACTCTATCCATCCACTGATGCTTTCAAAGGGAGACTGAGAAGGGCCTCATTTCCACCTGCTGCCAAGCCTTCCCTACACCCCTGTTCCTGAATCTTTCCTCTGCATCAATCCCATCGCACTGTCCCCTTCTTGGCTCTGCTTCTCTGCTGTCCCGTCCCAGGCTCCCCTCCTCACCCTCCCCTGTGCTCATCTCTTCACTGTTCCATCTCCTCCAGCCCCTTCACTCCAGCAACAGAACCAGCTGGCCTTTCTCCAGAGCCCCCAGAGAGTGCTTGCCAAGTTGGGCATCCATCAGACTTTCACCCTCTGCCAGGAATCTTCCAGTCCCTCCCCCAGTGGCCCAGATCCCCACCCACCCAGCCTTGTTTCATTGCTTGCTTGGTGAGTCTGTCACATAACCATACCCCACATCCTTTCTGTTTCCTCAAATTTCTACCTATGACCCCCCAACACACACACACACACACACACACACACATTCTTCTTCTGCCCTAATTAAGCCACCTAGAAAGTAGTTGGTTGGTTCCCAACCTTATGCTCCTACATCCATTTTCTCTTTCTGGGCCAAGTGCGGGCCACTGGGAATGTCCTGCTACATCTCAGTCTTCTGCTCTCAGCCGCCTTCAGGAGGCTTACTTTCCATGACTCCACAGATCTCCTACTTGCCCCTCACCCCATCTTCATGTCCTCATTCTCTCTCCCTCCCCCACCGCCCCACCATGTCACTGCCTTCTGTGATTTACCTCCTTCACTTGGCCATTGGATACTGTGTCCAGCTACGGCTTCAACTTTTCTGCCAAGAAAATTTCTTGAGCATCCACTGTGCATAGAAGGAGATGCTAAATCCTTCCACTAATTAGCTCAGAAACGTTGCTCAGTTCTGTTTATCTCAACAAATAATTATGGCACAGTGGTGTTGGGTACTGTCCGAAGGATATGCATGACATCATTTTGCCCTCAAGGAACACACCATCTGTTTGATGAGAAAGACTACCAAAAAATCACAATATATTTTGATGAGCACTAATGCTAGGGACATGGACAAAATGCTACAGAACAATACTTAAGCACTTTTTTAAAATACTGTGATTTTTGCCATTTTACGTTTCAGGCTGTGATTCCCAGTTCTGCTTTTTGTTCAGCACTATCTTCATTCTCTCTCACAATAGACACCCTTGCCTACAGATTAAATAGCAATAGTCAAGCTACAGCTCTTTGTTGATCTGGATGACTTCCTCCAAGAAAATCTCCCTGACTACTGTGATTCACAGCAAAAATACTCACATACCATCCCATGACACTCTTAAATGTTTTTAACTACTTACTAATATCTAGTTTGCCCAGCTAGATTCCAAATAAATCCACTGACCCTGTGTTTAATTTCATCCTATCCTTCACAAGGCTGAGCTGCTACTACTCAGTCCCTAGCCACTAAATGAATGAAAATATTATACTCTACAAACATACTAGCCTAAAACCTCAGCTTAAAGGCAAAATGTCTGAGTCACTCATAATGGAGTAAATCAATCATGAATAGAGTCTGTAGATTGTAGTACTGCATCAATGTGAATTCCTTGGTTGTGATCACTGTACTTCAGTTAATTGAAGAATCTGAGTGAAGAGTATATGGAAAATCTTTGTATTATTTGTGCAAATTTGTAAGTATGAAAACTACTTCAAAACTTAAAATTTAAGTCTTAGTTATTGGCAAAGGGCCAGTGTTAAAACACTTTGAAAACCTAATTGCAAATGCTTTTTAGCCAGTAATTTAGTTCTGACAAGGATCTTCTGTCATTCTCAGCTATTTTATAAATCAATCAAGTTGAACGATTTTCCTATACGGTTTTTCCTATTTTGAGTAAATGGTCAGAAATCACTTTTATTAAGCACAACAGAATCATATAATTCAGTGTTTCAGTGTTAGAAGTACTTGGGTATGTGACCAAAATAGAGTCTGAGGTCTTCACTCCCTGCCACCTCACCCCTCCACCCACCCTACTCCGATGTCACCACCAGCACACTGACCATCACACAACCTCAGTTTTTCAGGGAAGTTTATGAAAACTTAGACACTGCCACCTCTCAACAGGATTCTAAGGGGATAATAGGCTGGGATTTAGGAGTTCGGTTCAGTTTGGGTTGGATTGGGTTGATTTGGTTTAGTTTTTACAGCATCAGATGCCTCCTTTCAATCCAGTAAGGTCTTGAGTGAAAGACCTCAAAGCCCTTGACTGATTGTACTCAAGAAAGACCCAGACACCACCTATTGACCCTGGAACTTCAGACCAGTCATTTAACCTGATCAAACCTTAGCTTCCTCAGCGGCAAAATGGGTATAAAGAAAATCGATTTTACCTCACAGGGTTGTCTGAAGAATCATGGTTAGGTAATGTTGGTTGTGTGTTGTGACAGGGTAAGGAACGTCCAGGGCTTCCCTGGTGGCTCAGGTGGTAAAGAATCTGTCCGCAACGCGGGAGACTCGGATTTGATCCCTGGGTTGGGAAGACCCCCTGGAGAAGGGAATGGCCACCCACTCCAGTATTCCTGCCTGGTTAATACTCCAGTATTCATTCCTGGCTAATTCCATGAATAGGGGAGCCTGGCAGGTACAGTTCATGAGATTGCGAAGAGTCAGACATGACTGAGCAACTAACACACACAAGGAACGTCCATATCCTAGGGATAAAGAAACCATGGCAGAGATTCATGGAAACAAGCTCACAAAGGGATTGAGTTCAGACTTTTCTACTCTAGGCTTCTACTCAAAAAATGCCTCACTCAGAAAATACATGGCACAAGTAACTTCACTTCCAGAAGTCAACAAAATCCCCCATAGAAAAATTCCTAACACATGAGTCTGCTCAAACTTTAAGTACAAGTTCAAGATGATATTCATCAGACGTAACAGGAGGCATATTGGGATAATATTAATTAATTTTATTCCACCATGAAGTGAGAACCTCCAAACAGCCTTTAGTTCTCTCCCTGAGTAACGATCTTGTGTTCCCTCAAGTGCTATATAAAGGCAATACCAGGCTGCAGCCCATTAGGTGCAAAGAGAGATGCAAGGTAAGCAGGAAGACTTAAAGGGATACTATTGATGTGAACATCATGTTTTTATTAAATCTTTCTCTCTAAAATACCAGTAGCAAATCACATTAGTGACTTTAAAGTACCTTTAAAAAATTAAATGCAAATTTCCCACTCCCAGTGTTAATAGTGATTAGAGGGTCTGCTCTCTACATAGTCTCAGTAACAGATGTAAAGGATTAGACTGTCCTAGGTAGGAAAAAACAACAGGTAGACAACGATAATCACCTTTACAGAAAGAGTTCCCCCCAGGGGTTTTGTATGTTGCAACAAAATTAGAAGGTTCTACTATCTTTGATTCTCCTATCTTTGGGCTAGGATTCAGAAAATTAGGTGACATTTCTGAAGGATTTGGGGTGGTGCTTTACTGAGCTGAGGACAGAGAAAACTAATCAGACCATTTTCATCCTGATGACTCTAATTTATTTTATATTAATATTTGAGTATTGATACTTAACAAAAGCAACAACAAAACAATAGATGTGCTGACTACTCACACAACTCTTGCAACTTCTGAGGTTGCAAGAAAGTAGATCTTTGTCCCTAATAGGCATCAGGAGGGAAGGTCTAGAAATGGTGGTTTAGAAGATGAGCTCTCTATAAAATTGTGCACAGAATTTTAATTGGAATTATCTTTGGGGATCTTACTGCTTACTCTTCAGTTTTGAGATTGCTTTTAATAAGACTGATTACCTTTTAAAGTTCTCAGGTGGACCTGAGAAAAAGGAAGAGAGATATATCTATATATGCCTATATTCCATATATGGAACATGCAAGGGGCAACGCAGAACAATAATGAAAGTAAATAGTATAAGTCCTGGAGTCAAGGTTGCCAAGGATCAAAATCTGGCTCCTTATTAGCTCTGGGACATCAGGTACATTCCTTTATTACTAACCCTCAGTTTCCTCATCCATAAACTGTGGGTAATACAAGCACCTACCTTACAGATAGTCAAGAGGATTAAATGAACTGTTTCAGGGAAAACAGAACAAGGCCTGGCTTATAAACGGTTTGCCATTGCTATATAAAGAAAGGAGGAATATTGACTGTTGTTATAGTCAATAAACTATAACATTGACCATCAAGGCACTTGGAAACCCAGGACAACCAGTTTCCTCCTCCTAAGCTTCCTTTTAGAGTTTTCTTCATTCCCCTTAAGACATCTGCCTCCAAGCAATGTCCACTTCCCTCTCTCAAATGTAACTCAGTCTCTCTGGGTTGATCTTTCCCAATGAAAAGTGAAGGACTTGAACTTGATCATCTTCAAAGTCCCTTCCAGTTCTTTTCCTGTTTACTTTTTTTTTAAGATTGTAAATTCTGATACTATAAGCAAGATGAGATAAGGTACTCAAGTAATGCTAAGATGCCTGATTACATTCACCTTTGCCATACCAGCTAAGAAAGATGAGGACGTCTAAACAAGAGACACTGAAGATCAAGTTATGCTAGCAAAACTAAAATAGGTGAGCAATAGCCATCCTCAGATAAATCTTTCCATGGGAGTTTGTTTAGACAGTTCATTCATGGTTCCCCTTCAGAACCCCAAGCTAGACTCTGAATTAGATGAACTTTCATAATTTGCCTTATGTGAGTTTTTTCTTTAATTTCAAGTTCAAAGTCAAGCTGTCACTGATAATTTCAGGACTACAAGATTTCAAATGGCCATATAGATTGGTTGGATATATTTTTATTAACGTAGAAGCTCATGTTTTACCAGTGGGAGAAAATTATAAGGCTATGAATCCCGAGTCAAAGTAACAGAACAGATGAAATAAAGGGGTGAAGGATGACAGCAAGAGCAGGTTGTCAGCCCCTCTGCAGAAACCAACTGGAACCAGCTACGTTGGCTTTTTCCCACACATGAGCATGCAGGAATACTACAACGTTGGAGGTTTATGCCATATTTTCTAAGAACAGGGCCACATACAGATCAGGCAGACCATCTCCCAAGTGGGTGAGGCAGTTACTCTCATTCTCTCACAACTGAGCACAAACGCCCAGGAAAGCACTTACATATTTAAAGCAGGAGAAAAGTGGAAGCCCTTTCTGTCTCAGACTACCAGAAAAGGAAGCATAAAGAGTCCATCTGTGGGTTTCTTTGCTTGGTCCTTGCTTCTGCTGGGTTGGTGTGTTAGTTTGAGAGGTCTAACTCATGAGGCTCTGCAAAAACTGGATAGTCAAAGCAGATCCTTCCAGACATTACAGCCTGTTGCCTGGGTGGCCTCCTAGGTCTCCCAACTCAAGCCAAGAGGCCATGCCTACGTCTTTGCACCTATACTCTTGTGAAGGCCGGAGACCCTGACCACGCTTGGGGGGGATTCAGAATCTCCACATCAACTGGGATGTAGTACCTAATCAGAGATCTTCTTTTAACTGGTACCTAGGGTAAAGAATTCCACCCTAGACATGCAGTCCCCTCACTCCTACCCCAGGACAGCAGCCAACTCCGACCTCAGTTCCCTCGGTTCTGCTTCCAGGCATAGCCAAAGGAGGCAGTTAGCCAAGCACTCCCCCAACCATTTCTCTTGCAGTTGAAAACCGCCCCCATTCTCCACATGGAGCCCTCCAGAGTCCAAGAAGACTCAGCTCCCACACCTAGGCCCGGGCCCACATAAGTAAGCATGCACACACAGACAGTAGATGATTGGGTAGAAAGATGCTCCAGGGGCCACTCCCACATGAGTAAGGGGGTCTGAACCCAGAAAAACAAAAGACAAGTTAGAAGAGGGGAAAGGAAAAAAGAAAGAAGGAAAAAACATAAAGAAAACAAAACAACTAGGATGGTGTCCCCTCATTATAAGACAAGTCAGCCAGGACATACCTTTGGACAAGGACCGCACAGCTGTTCATCCTTGGGACTGGCAACGAGGTGGATGGTCTTCATCACCCCAGGGGCCTTGAGCAAGTGTTGCTTTGGTTTATTTCAGGAGGTGCTACTGGAAACATAAAACAAAGTGCCTGGAGGGCACTATAAAAAATAGAAGAAATATGGGAGACTCGATCATCCAATGGGTATTTATATGTTTTTAGACAGGGGCGAGGGGAGAGGGAACTCTACGGTGAGGTAACGTTCTTTCTTCCACGAGCGCATCCTCGGGTGGTTTTGTCACTGCTGAGTCCATGACTTTCTGCTCGGAGTCCATTCCTGAGTTTGGAAATCGCTCTTCGCCAGGAGGAAGGCGAGGAAAGAACCAGCAACAACAAAACAGCAGCTCTGCTGATGGAGGAAGAGGATCCCGCAGGTGCTGCTGGTTGGGGCCCAGGCACTGGACGGAGGCCACACATGGGCGGCCCGGCTTCCCAGGAGCTGCTGACATGTTCTTGCAAATGGGGAGGAAGATGGCAAGGTCGAGGAGGAGAAGTGGGGAGGGGTCTGCTGTGGGGAGCCGCCGACTCCATGGGGTACAGATGATGCCACCCTCTCCGATCGAGGACCTCCTCCCGACGGGGTCGCCTTGGATCAATCCTCCCCCACGGAGGCTTTCTTCTACGTGGAATATTACTTTCATTTATTTGACTTCCCTTCTCTCTCCCTCACTGTCTCAAAAAAAAGGAGGTCTACTAATAATAGCTAGAATATATAAATAATCACTTTTTAAACACTATTGGTTCTTTGTTTCCAAACCCAAGGTTCCTCCTCTCTTCATTTTGCCAATAAATAGGGAAACTGAGGAAATCAACTCTGCTCAGGTCAAAAAGATCCCCCCCCCAAAAAAAGAGCTAATCCACCTAACTTCCCATATCTATGGAAAATAAATAGTACATCACAATGCCGTCTCTCTGAAGGACTGTTAATTCTGCTCTTTTGTTCTGCTTCTTTTCAGTAGTTTGTGCTTCTGCTGTACGTACCCTAAATAGAGGGAAAGGAAGAGAGGAACGTGTGGAAGGTGAGAGGAAAAAGCCAGGATGAAGGGAAAATCTAAACTGTCTTTCACTTAAAAAAAAAAAAAATCAGAACCAGAACAATGACCAAAGTCACAGGGTGATGGCTAATTGCCCAGAGAGTCTGTCCCGTGCGTTTAGCAACTGCCCTTTTTATCAGCTGTGGGCGAACCCCGGCCACTGCGACGTCCTCGGCAGGAGCGAGGCTCTTCCAAATCGTCCTCGTCAAAGCCGTGGAAAGTTGAGGTGTCACTTTCTGACGTGGAACCGAATAAGTCCTCCGTGGTGCGTGCTGCGGCCGCTGCCTCCTTCTCCTTCCTGCCTTCTCCTCCCAAATGAGCTGACATGTATGATGAATATATCAGCACATGGGTTAAGCAACAGACAGCATTATTAATATTCTTAATACATTATTACAGTGTTATTCTTAATAGCAAGATCATACATCATTCCACACCAAAGGGATTAACTGGGTGCGTCACCTGGTGACAGGGGTTTGGGGTAAGAGGACAAAGCCAACATTTCCAAGGAAAAGGGTTCTCCCCTCCCCAGAAAGGCATCTGGGGATACCTCTACCACAATATATTTGTCCGTAGCTCTGACAGCGCCAGATTCAACCATGATCTTTCTTTCCTTCTTCTCTTCGGAAAGCATACATTCACATGCACGCTCGCTCCACCCGCCCCAGACAAGGAGTTTTCTTGGTGGTTTTTAAGCCCTGGTTGGTATTTCTTTGGTGTTTTCAGTTGGCGTTTCTTTGCACAATGCTTGTCCTTCATTTTGACAGCCAGCTTTACAAAGGTATTACTGTCAGATAACCCGGTCAAGGTGGTTAAGCCTCCATCCATTTTATTTTTATTTTTACCCGTTTCTAATCCCATTCTTCCCAAACACTTTCAATTCTGCCCTTACAACATGTAGTTCATTTGCACTGAAAGCGAAAAAGAAGTTGGAAAGTCTGATAAGTGGTAGGTCTTCAAAGAGCCTCTCGTCTTGTTTACCCCTGGAGGACATGTCTGTGTCCTGCACCCACACACATGCGCATTCACAAACACGCATGTGTGCACACAGGCATGCAGGCACGTGAACGCACGCTCCCGGTCTTAAACACGCCCAGGTCTAAGTTACTCCAGAAAGTCTGGGGTTGTTCAGTCTAACTCAGAGCACTCAGAAAGTGGGAACTAGAGGTGGCAAAGCTGAATAAAAGACAGTATCCTGAAATCTAGAAAACTCGGGTACAAACTCTTTCACATTCTAAATGGGCCCCAGGACTGCCTGCCCCCTGTTGAGGTCACAAGGCTCCACTTACAGTGTCAGTTTCAGGAATCTCATTTTTTCTCCCAGGAAAAGTAGATAGTGGAGTAGATGGGAAGGAAAAGACAGCTTTCCTGAGCTCCACACTCTTCCTTGGAAGGACTCCAGGGAGGCCCTAGAGAAGTATTCACCCACCTGCCTCAACAAAGCATATCCCATGGGCTAATGCCACCTGTTTATTCCCCAGGTGTCAACTATTTCAGGAACATCAGAGTCAGACCCAGACTAAATTATCCACCAAAACTAATCCTTGGTGACTGCAATGAGAACACCTAGGCTGGTATAAAACTGCCCCCTGGGTCACATAGCAGACAGATCCTGGGAAGAATAAGCTGAGTTAAGGCTGTGGGAGAGACAGGCTTTGGATAGGAAAAACCAGCTCCCCACTCCTGGTCCCCCATGGATCACATTCAAGTACCCCACCTTTTGTAGGAAAGGAAGAGGGGACATCTCAGCAGTTTTCACTGAGAATTCTGAAGCTGCCCTCTCTAACCCATCCTCAACCCACAGCAGTCCATACAATTCTGACTAGAATATCATGCCACCAAGAAACTCTGCCTCTGGTGGTAGAGATTTTGTCTGATCGCTTGCTCGTAAAAAATGCTGAACTGAATTTCATTTGCTTCGTTTTCTTTCTGAATTTGCTTCGTTTTCTTTTTGAGAGTCTAAATCCCAGAGTCCACTACCACATGGGCCCCCTCGTCTCAGCTGGCACCAGTAGAATAAAAATTTCAACATTAGGTATCACATTTGGCAAGTAAAGGAACTGACAGAATTGCACAGATGGGCCACCCTGTCAGGGCCCTTAAGCATTAAATGTGGGGGGTTGCGTGCAGCAGAAACCACAATGCTTTTCCAAATTACTGATTTGCCGTCTTAAACCTTAAACAATCCAAATATTAAAGGACAAAAAGCTAAAGTCTGCGGACAGAGCCAGTAAAGCCAGATATGGTCATCTCAGGCCCTCTCTTGGGACTAGGAGTTGAACAGATGCTGGGTAGAAAGGTGGGAAGGAGCCCTGACTCCCAGCTGCTGGAACTAACCACCCAGCAGAACTGAATTTCATCTACTAGTCAGCAGATTATGAGACTAAAGGTGAGTCTGAAACTTTCCTCCCTGCCTTTCACTTGAGCCTCATTACAACCCAAAACAATATGAAAAGCCAACCATGATCCAGCATGAAAAAAGCAAAACAAAAGCCTGAAGACTGAACTCATTTTAAGAACAAAAGAACAAAACCAGGTTTAGTCTTTGAATAGATTAAAGATGAAAATTCAAAACATCCCAAGCCTACTCCAGAAGAGTCCTAAGAACACCTGCCCTTTTGCCTCCTTGGTCTACCAGGCTCTCTTTGGTTTTCGACATGAGAAAATGGGATGAGTGGCCAATGGAGGTGGTATTTATGTTGCTACCCAGAAGCCTAGGGGTCTCTGACTCCCCCACAACTCCAGGTATGGCAGCTCTCTCAACATTCATGTCTCCACATTCTTCCGGTTTGCCCCAGGCACTTCCACAAAACAAACACGTCTTTTTGTGACGTGCACATCACCCGATATGAGGAAGCACACTGCCTCTGTCTCCAGCTGTTTCCACACTGTCTCACCGTCGTCCATAACAACACACACCAAGAAATATCCACCTCATGGAAAGGCCGGACAAACACAAGCCCACACCTTCTTCTTTCCCTTTTCCCTGGATCCCAGAACATAGATTTTAGTTCTTAAGGCTCAAGAAGGAAAAAACAGTCAAAATAACCTGAAAATCCCCCTTGCACTCGAAAAATCACCACCATCACTTCTGGACCCACCCTTCAGTCCCTGCCCCAGACAAGATGGCAGGGGAATGAGAGTGGAAGAGTTCCTGGTCTACGGGCACACGATGAGAGAAGGGGCCACACTCACCAGAGCGTCCACAGTCTGCACAGGATACCAGCTCCTCCGGCCTCCCACTCTTCTTGTTCATGTTGGAGCCCCCCAAGCAGAAGTCACAGTAGTTATTGGGAATGACTGTCCCATCTGGTCCTTTCTGGGCTGTGGAAACATTTTTTTAAAAATCCAGTGTTAGGCTGAAGTGAGTCTCCACTGGCCCCTCTTCTCTTACTGGTGTGGCTGAATCTGCTCCAGAAAGAATATGAAGTTTAGAATCTGAGGTTTGGTCACAACCAGGTTGTTTTCTTGGGCAAAGTTTTATGATTCTCCTCAGTTCAATGGTACTAATGTCTTGCAAGCCATTCAGAGCCGAGTTTGGTTTTTGCAATATTTGTCAGTTCTATGTTTGTAGAGAAACAACCCTGCTTCTCTGATTGCATCCCTGGATCACTGAAGCATCCAGAGAGCCTATGAGTCAAGTGACCTTCTCTCATCCTGAACAACTAGCCCTCAGGGTCCAAACATCAGAAGACAACCATCAGTGGTGCTGTGACTATAGGGAAAGAGAAAGGTCACTACCTAGGCCTTGCCCTACCTAGGGAAAGAGGCTCCTGTTTAGGAAATATTCCTTCTGTCTCTGAAAAGGAAAACAAAAAAGCAAGGATGAGGGAATCATTCCAGGAAAGACCCTGAAGATGCTCTTGGGGACTCTGATACACATGGTGGCAGGTACATAGGTGTCCAATCTTGTTCAGCCCCATCCATCTCCCTAAAGTCCAGACTCATTGGTTGTGGAAAGCACCCAGGACTAGTTAATCAGCAGATCCCTATATCAGAACTGGGCACTTAGCTCAGTCTTATACTGGACATCAACCCTGAATAGTCATTGGAAGGACTATTGCTGAAGTTGAAGCTCCAATACTTTGGCCACCTAATGCAAAGACTCAACACAGTGGAAAAGACTCTGATGGTGGGAAAGACCGTAGGCAAAAAGAGGGCAGCAGAGGATGAGATGGGTGGACAGTGTCACCAACTCAATGGATATGAACTGGAGCAAACTCTTGGAGATAGTGGAGGACAGGGAAACGTGGTGTGCTGCAATCCACAGAGTCGCTAAGAGTCAGACATGACTTAGCAACTGAAAAACTGGATTGAATGGTGAGTTAATGAGCATATCTTGAGGCGTAAGGTTTTCACAAGGCACCCTTGCTGAAAGGCCTTACACAAAAGCAAAGGAATATCTTGGGACATGATTTTTCAAAACAAAGCCTTGTGAAAACAGCACATGTCCTCAAGCACTGAAATCTCAGTTTCTAAGGGCTGGTTAAAAAGCTTTGGACAGGTTCTTTGTATGAGGAGAAATGCTTTCATTTTCCTTGTTTTTCGATCCCTATTGTGGACACTTCTTTGTCATATTAACACTCCCTGTCTGTGACAAAGAAGAAAAGTCTCTCTGTTTATGGGATCAGCCTAAACCACAAGGGTACCTTCCTCCTCCCCAATTCCAACGTCTGCCGCTATCTTTCATTATTCACTGACTAACATTAATCAGGGTCCCGTAGGGTACAAATCTGTAAAAGGAAGCAGATATGTGAGCAGAAATACCATCCAGACAGTAAGTGATAAACGGATTCACCCACTTTAATATGATTCCCCCTGGCCTCTGCTTCCTCCATGCCTCTTCTTTGCCTCCAGGAATAGAAAAACTTACCTGGGGAAGGCGGAAGACAAAAGCTCACAGAATTACATTATAGAGGGTTAATCCATTTATCAGTTGCTATTTGGATTGTTTAATCAGTTTCTAAGTCATTGATTTTCATCTTCAGGGAGGCAGACAATTCTCTGCAAGAAAAGTGGGGGCTGATTGGGGTAAACAGAGAAGGGGACCCCACCCTGTGGCCTCCGGATATGTGGGTTTTTCTTCATCAGTCACTGCATCTCAAAGACAGATGTGCATCATACAGAATGGTTTTGCAAATAATCTCCAAAAAGCAGGACATCCGCAAAAAGTTTACTCTGCCTGTAAAATTCATTGCCCAAACCCAGAAGGAAGTCCCTTTCTTCTTCACTCAATTGCCATCTTAACCAATTTTAGAACTCTCTCAAGGAAATCCAAGTATGTTTATGAAACAAATAAACTCAGGGTTTCTTCATTAGGCAACTATCATGGAAATCAATCAAAAGATGAACAGAAAGAAGTGGGTTATTTCAAATGGAGGGGTTGAGTGTCAACCAAAGCTAAGTTTCATGACTGGTATGAACTAGATATAAAATGTGGAAATGCCGATCACAACTTAGGTAACTTCCTGCATGACGAGAGATCAAAGAACCCCATGTATATCATCACACCGAACCTCTCAGGAGGCCCAGTCTCATCACCTTTTTATTTCCTGCTCTCTTAGGGACTCCCTTTTATGTCAGACTTATCCCCTTTCACAAAATCTGTAAGCAACCAAAGGATCTAGTTTTTCTCCAACATACAGTATCCCTTATGATTTATCAAATTGAAGACATAGAATATAGAGTATAAGAATGCCCAGAAAGGGACTTCCCTGGTGGTCCAGTGATAAAGAATCTGCCTTCCAATGCAGCAGATGTGGGTTCGATCCCTGTTTGGGAAGCTAAGATCCCACATGTCACAGGGCAACTAAGCCCATACATCTCAACTAGACAGCCCATGTACCACCAACTACAGAACCCACATGCTCCAGAGCCCATGAACCACAATTAGAGAGAAGCCCCTGAGCACAACAACTAAGACCCTATGCAGCAAAAAACAAAAAAGAAAGCCCAAATAATTCTTTACAGTTTTTACCACCAACAACCAATGGTAGAACACCATATTAAACTAGGGACTTGAACCTGGCAAGAAATAAAAAATTCAGAAACAATCTAGTAGAGCATAGCAGACAGTGGTGGAGAAATCAACTTGGAAAAGGCCAAAGAAGAGAAGTGAATTCATCTGATGAAGCAAAGCTTCCAAAGAAACTGAAGCAGAGCAGGGTCTCCACGTATATTTGTTTGTGTTAGTAGCTGGTTATACAAAGCTCTCAGCTAAAGGGATGAAGAAGGTGATAAACTTCTAACTGCAGACCCCGGTGTGTACAGCTGTGACAGGCCAGGTGGGTGGGTACGATTTTAGCCCAGCGAGGGCCCAGTGTAGAAAGTGATAGTGAGCAGTTAGACTTCATTTTACAGTGAAATCCTTTCTGCTTCAATTTCTACTCTCCTCTCATGACATGAGCTCAAGCTTCCGTCATCTTGGTAAAATGGCATGGGATGGACTAACCAACAGCTTTCTCATCTGGTTCTCTTCTTACCCTTTGGGGGTCTTTAGGATTAGTTTTAGGACGAGGGTTCTCCCATGGAGCTCTCCCAATTCTCTAGCCAGAAATGACCAGTCAGGCCTTGGGGAGACCATGCTGTTGACGTCACTTCTGGGACCTTCCCCCTGTCCATACATGTGTACACTTGCCTCATCCCCCCATAGTCAATGATTTACTCCTTCAGATAGGGGAGTATACACATCCAACTCATTGTTAGAAAACCAATGTGTCCTGCACATAGGCAATGGTTAACAATGATGTGTGAGATGAACAGCTTAGGAAAGGATGGCAGAGAGGTAGGTAAACAGCCCAGGGATGCCTCAGGAGCTCCTCCTACAAGGACAGAGGCACAGTTACCAGTCACCCTGAATAGCCCTCTCTGTCTGGGTTATTTCCCTAATCCCCAGAGAGAAGAGCTGGTCCATGTCCAAATGGATTGACTGGTCATCTGGTCTGGGTCATGTCTAGCTAGCTCCCAGAGTACACAAGAGTGGGTAGCCAAGGGCCCTGGGTTGCTGGAAGAACAACACTAGACTATACCCCTGATTCTATTCTTTGCAGCCAAAGATGGAGAAGCTCTATACAGTTAGCAAAAATAAGGCCAGGAGCTGACTGCGGCTCAGATCATGAACTCCTTATTGCCAAATTCAGACTTAAATTGAAGAAAGTAGGGAAAACCACTAGACCATTCAGGTATGACCTAAATCAAATCCCTTATGATTATACAGTGGAAGTGAGAAATATATTTAAGGGACTAGATCTGATAGACAGAGTGCCTGATGAACTATGGACCGAGGTTTGTGACATTGTACAGGAGACAGGGATCAAGACCATCCCCATGGAAAACAAATGCAAAAAAGCAAATGGCTATCTGAGGAGGCCTTACAAACAGCTGTGAAAAGAAGAGAAGCAAAAAGCAAAGGAGAAAAGGAAAGATATACCCATCTGAATGCAGAGTTCCAAAGAATAGCAAGGAGAGATAAGAAAGCCTTCCTCAGCGATCAATGCAAAAAAAAATAGAGGAAAACAACAGAATGGGAAAGACTAGAGATCTCTTCAAGAAAATTAGAGATATCAAGGGAACATTTCATGCAAAGATGGGCACAATAAACAACAGAAATGGTATGGACCTAACAGAAGCAGAAGATATTAAGAAGAAGTGGCAAGAATACACAGAAGAACTGTACAAAAAAAGATCTTCATGACCCAGATAATCACGATGGTGTGATCACTCACCTACAGCCAGACATCCTAGAATGTGAAGTCAAGTGGGCCTTAGAAAGCATCACTATGAACAAAGCTAGTGGAGGTGAAGGAATTCCAATTGAGCTATTTCAAATCCTGAAAGATGATGCTGTGAAAGTGCTGCACTCAATATGCCAGCAAATATGGAAAACTCAGCAGTGACCACAGGACTGTAAAAGGTCAGTTTTCATTCCAATCCCAAAGAAAGGCAATCCCAAAGAATGCTCAAACTACCGCACAATTGCACTCTTCTCACTAGTAAAGTAATGCTAGTAAAGTAATGCTCAAAATTCTCCAAGCCAGGCTTCAGCAATATGTAAAGCGTGAACTGCCAGATGTTCAAGCTGGTTTTAGAAAAGGCAGAGGAATCAGAG
Source organism: Cervus canadensis (assembly GCF_019320065.1). Classification (NCBI taxonomy): domain Eukaryota; kingdom Metazoa; phylum Chordata; class Mammalia; order Artiodactyla; family Cervidae; genus Cervus; species Cervus canadensis. The sequence continues at coordinate 78,820,433 of NC_057391.1, forward strand.
ATCAAATTGCTAACATCTGCTGGATCATCGAAAAAGCAAGAGAGTTCCAGAAAAACACCTATTTCTCCTTTATTGACTATGTCAAAGCCTTTGACTGTGTGGATCACAATAAACTGTGGAAAATTCTTCAAGAGATGGGAATACCAGACCACCTGCCCTGCCTTTTGAGAAACCTATATGCAGGTCAAGAAGCAGCAGTTAGAACTGGACATGGAACAACAGACTGGTTCCTAGTAGGAAAAGGAGTATGTTAAGGCTGTATGTTGTCACCGTGCTTATTTATCTTATATGCAGAGTAGATCATGAGAAACACTGGGCTGGAAGAAGCACAAGCTGGAATCAAGATTGCCGAGAGAAATATCAATAACCTCAGATATGAAGATGACACCACCTTTATGGCAAAAAGTGAAGAGGAACTAAAAAGCCTCTTGATGAAAGTGAAAGAGGAGAGTGAAAAACTTGGCTTAAAACTCAACATTCAGAAAACTAAGATCATGGCATCTGGTTCCATTACTTCATGGGAAATAGATGGGGAAACAGTGGAAACAGTGTCAGACTTTATTTTGGGGGGCTCCAAAATCACTGCAGATGGTGATTGCAGCCATGAAATTAAAAGACACTCCTTGGAAGGAAAGTTATGACCAACCTAGATAGCATATTAAAAAGCAGAGACATTACTTTGCCAACAAAGGTCCGTCTAGTCCAAGGCTATGGTTTTTCCAGTGGTCATGTATGGATGTGAGAGTTGGACTGTGAAGAAAGCTGAGCACCAAAGAATTGATGCTTTTGAACTGTGGTGTTGGAGAAGACTCTTGAGAGTTCCTTGGACTGCAAGGAGATCCAACCAGTCCATCCTAAACGAGATCAGTCCTGGGTGTTCATTGGAAGGACTGATGCTGAAGCTGAAACTCCAATACTTTGGCCACCTCACGTGAAGAGTTGACTCTTTGGAAAAGACCCTGGTGCTGGGAGGGGTTGGGGGCAGGAGAAGAAGGGGACGACAGAGGATGAGATGGCTGGATGGCATCACCAACTCGATGGACATGAGTTTGAGTAAACTCCGGGAGTTGGTGATGGGCAGGGAGGCCTGGCGTGCTGCAATTCATGGGGTTGCAAAGAGTCAGACATGACTAAGCGACTGAACTGAACTGAACTGATACCCCTATTACAGTAGGTACAACATTGTCCTATACACAGACACACAAGGAAAGTATAAGACTAGGATTGTCTCCTGAGAAGGGAAAAACAGGTTGTGCCTACCCACTTAGCTCCCTGTTCAACCACTTTTTGAGAAGATAAAGAAGCAGACATATATGACAACTACAAGATGGTAACAGATCTTACCTTGATGCTTTTCACATACTATTTCATTGATTCTCACAACATTTTTGTGAAGTAGGGAGCATCTGACAGATGAGGTAACTGAAGCCCAAAGAGATGAAGGGGCTGGCTTCAGGGCCTAGTTAAGAAGCAGAGGAAGTGGGATTCACCCCCTGGGTTGTCAGTGTTCCCAGAGACTCTGTCTCTAATCACACTTCTCTGCCTCCAGGAAGTCCAGAGCCAATTCTGCATATAAAATATTTCATAAATCTCTTTAAAGTCAACGTGATTCACCCATTACTTTACTTGGGAAGCCCAAAGCGATAAAAAGTATTGAGATTGGCTTGATAAACGCGGAAATTCCCTTTGAACTTACATTTAATGTCTCTACCACAGTAATCCATCCCGGTGGCCCTGTTTATTGTCATAGACTCCATGAAAACACTTCTCCAGAGGATTCCAGAGGCTCATGAAGGAATTTTTTAAAGTGAAGCTCACATTGTGGCTTTATTGGCCTTTGGCCTGACCCATCTGTGAGCAATTTCCTGGCACCATCTATGAGGTCATTGTAAAAAGGGTTTTACTATAAATAGGAAGCTTGCCCAGACCTTGCCAGTAGTATTTAAGTAGACATTCCGCTTCTGCTTATGGGAAATTGAGTCCCGCTTCATAGAACAGGATGACGGGGAGGCCTAAGACCTGAGTGGTATGTCGATGGCAGCGTCTGCGATGATGAATTTGGTTTTCTGTTGATTAATGTTCATGGCCTGAGATCATATAAGCGAAACAAAGAAGCTGCTGAGAAAATAAAGTGAGCTTTGAGAGAGCTTCCCTCATGGCTCAGATGGTAAAGAATCCACCTGCAATGTAGGAGACCCAGGTTCGATCCCTGGGTTGGGAAGATCCCCTAGAGGAGAGCATGGCTACCCACTCCATTATGCTTGCCGGGAGCATTCCATAGACAGAGGAACCTGGTGGGCTATAGTCCATGGGGTTGCAAAAAGTCAGACATGACAGCAACTAACACTTTCTAACACTTTGAGAGTTCAGGGGTTCACCTGAGGGGTGAGGGGGGTAACTTTAAAAAGTTCAAAGGAAAAAAATGGAAATCAGGAACAAAGTTCATGAAAAAATGTAAAACAATAATAATAACAGAAGGTGGGAGGGAGTATTCAGATAAAACAAATCAAGAGAAAGGAAGCCAGGTCCCAAATAATCCCACCAGCACACTGGGGAAAGGGTGAGCCATCTTTCAGGAAAGATGTTAAGAGTACAGAAGCACATCACAGGACCTCTGACTTCAGCCAGGATACGTGGCAAGGGCAAGCAAGGCCCCAAACCTTCCACAGAACTACCACCAAGATAGGGCTGCCTGGCCCCTCTTTCAGTCTGATTTCTGCAGTGACGCGCCTGCCACTCAGGAGAAGAATGCATGGAGGCCACAGGCTGGCCACCAGCAACAGCCCTTCACCTGCTTCCGCTGAGACCAGAGCCTCCTCCCTAGGGTCCTAGGGAAGAAGGAAGCCAGCCGGAAGTTCAGGCTCCTCCATGGCACATCCACAAAAGCAAGACTTCACATCCCGAGCAGATGCCCCGACCACCTGCCAGGGTGCACAGCCTCGGGGCCGTGTTCCGTGCCCACCACCCAGCCCCACCCCAGTCCAGGCCCGCAGCTGTCCAGCCAGAGCCGGCTAGCAGGACGCTGCAGCTGCTCAAGGAACCCAGGGCGGGCAGGGAGAAGAGCCCTCCAGGAGGCGCTGTGCCTCTCTGCGCCCCCCCCCCCCACCCCTCCTTCGTTCCCCGCCCCGCCACCCTCCACGGCTGACAGTTCCCGTCCCTCCACAGGTCTGACATGTTGCCATGGCAACCGGAATCCTGGGCTCTGGCAGCCTCTGGTCTTGCCACCTGTTATTACTTCATCTCTCAAGTGTAAAGCATCCTAGCCTGGTGCCATGTGGCTGTGCAGAGCGCATCTTCAGAGAAAGGAGTTAAAGGGAAGCGAGAGGCAAAGAGGGAGAAGGTGGAAGGCGGCCCCAGGCTGGCCACACAGGGCACGCGGGACAGGCCGGGCTGGCGGAGGAAGCCGCAGAGACGGGGCGGGAGGTGTGGGGGGGTAGCCAACGTGCCTTCCCTTCGGAATCAGCGAGCAGGCCTCAGCTGGAGGCCACCGCCGCTGCCTGCTCCCTTCCACCAAGCCTTTAATGAGGGACCCGGGAGGGGAGGGGGAGGCGGCGGAAGGCTGGGGCTGGGAAGAGATCCATTCCGGGCCCAAGTGGAGCAGAGCCAGGAGAGGGTTAAAGTGATGAGATAAAGACTGCGAGGAAGGCTGGACCAGAGGGCACACAGAGCCTCCAAGCCTGGATAAATGGCCTTAATTCTCATGCTCCTGCTCACCCTACTCCTTACGTGTTTACTCATATAAATTATCCCCAAGGCCTGACACCTTTTTTTCACTGCTTCACTAGAACTGATGGAAAAATAAATCCCACAGATCCCAGGAATAAAAATGTTGGGATTCCATTCAGTCTGGTTCCTCTTGGCCACCTATTGGAACTCCGGTCCCACCCCGGGGCTCCAGAGGGAAGATGAATGATGCCCTCCTCCATGAATGTGGAAGATGGGGCAGCCAGGGAGCCCAGGGGAATACAGACACTCGGATCCACTCAGCACATGACCGCCAGGCCTCATGCACCATCTTGCCACCTGGCATTGAACACAGTGTGAGTGCGTGACAGGGACTTGGGAGCGGTGCTGCTAAGGCAGAATGACTCCAGGCCCCCAGATTAGTCCTTCTGGAGACAAGAAGGCTGAGGGCTGATTTAATAAGTCTTCGGGTTTATGGATAGACCTAAATCACCAGACTCCATATTGTCAAGGACAACGGGAGACAGGAGCTGAAATGGCAGCACACTGCTGTCAGAAAGCTGGACACGAGCGCAGCTCAACAGGTGAAGAAGGCCTGGCTGGAGGAGCAGCCTTCTCGGGAGAGGCCTCTGCACCTGGGAAGATGCCCCTGGCCCAGGTTTGTTTGAATGCATGCCCATCCAGAAGCAAGGGAATACACGAGATGCCGTCTTAAGGCCCCCTTTAGGCCTATTATCCGAGGATTATAATAGGGTGAAAGAAGAGACAGAAAAGCGAATTTTTCCAAACCCCGAGGAACTCAGCCTTTCATCCCTACTTCATATTTGTGTACGCATCTCTCTCCATGTTAGCCATGAGCTCCCTGAGGGCAGGAGCAGTGTCTTTAATCTCTGAATCCCCAGCACCTGACACCGTGACTGACACAGAGCTGACAATAAATACTTAATGAAAGGATGGGCAAATCTTCACAGAGGCTTTTGGAAGAGGAAAAAAAAACAACTGCCAGGAAAAGGGAAGTCAAAGATCAGGAATTCAGGGGATGCAAAGCGTCTCCTGAGCACTGACTGACCGTCCTAAGGCACTGCCAGCATCAGTCCTGGCTGTCACGGGGGACATAAAGACTGGGTGGAGGGCCATCAGAGAGAAAAAAGCAGTGGTGGAGAAAGTCAACAGGTCTGCCCTCCTGCGGGAAGCCTCTCCCTTAGGCATTTCTTGGAAAGCCAAGATGGAAGGAGTTAAGAACTCCCAGTCTCAGTCCCAGTCTCAATCTCCCAGGGCCCCTTGAACCCCATGTTTGCTGTCTTGCCAGGAGCGCTGAAGTAGCCATTGAGAACATTAGGCCCTGACTTACTATGTGCTCTGGTGGCTACAAAATCTTCCTGAAAATGTTAAGTGTATGCCAGTCATCCCAACCTTCTTTTTATCTGTCTTCTTCCCTCTGTCCTTATAGAACACAAGATTCAAACCGTTAGACACAGACCTTGTAAATATTTACTCCAAGACACTGTGCTGTAGAATCAGAAAGCATGTGTCTGTTCACACTGATGTCTCCATCTTAATGGATATGTCTGCTTAGAGTTGCCATTTGCCAGGAGTTTGGGTCCCACGTCCCCAGTTCTGGGACTGGACAGTCACATGACCCAACAGTAATGTCATTTGTGCTCCAGCCTTAGGCCAGCAACCCGGGGTCTGTCACCGAGGCTTCGGAAGAGTGAGAAAAAGATGAAGCAAAATGAATTACTTTTCTCGGTGCTGATTAAGGAAAAGCACAAGGAGACGTTTCCATTTTCCAGCGGCAGGTCATGTGGGTCAGTTCGTGCCCTGGCGTAGCAACTTGTTATTGCCACCAAACGAGTCAGCTGAGGGGGAGAATGTTTCACTTGAGAGGAACAATGTCAGAAGGGCTGTGAATGAAGTGGCGTCGTTCCCCTGAGAGAACGGCAGACCATCCTGGTGCTGTCGAGCAGGAGAAGCCTGGTCCGCTTTACTCGTCAGGATATTATTAACATGATGGCAAAACTCGACAAGCTCCCTTCCTCTCTTCCTTTCTGCCTTGCCCCTCTCCACCCCTCCTCGCCACCACCTCCACGGGACTCGCCTGTCAACCCCATTGGTCTGCCAAGGACCAGCATTTTCTGTGTCCTTCAAACTGAAAAGTAGTACTCAGGGAAAAGAAAAGGATGAGCCCCAAGCATCAGACCTGAGGAGGTGGAGAGAGTCAAGGACCATGGAGCTGATGGGCAGGCCAGCCCGGGGATAAGGGCCCAGACGAGGACCACACCCAGAAAGCAAGCCGGGAAGTGGGTGCTGGGAGCCACACAGACATTGCCTGCAGTAGGACAGAGTCCTAGGAAAAGGGTGAAAACCAAGTTCCCCCTAGATTTAACAGTGCCACATTATTCCTGGTTACATGACTCAGTGCTTCCAAAAGAAAAAAGAATTAAAGGGAAACACTGATTGCTTAGCTGTTTTCGAAAGCTCTACCTCTCTAAGGCAGTGGTTCACACAGGGACTTCTTAAAAATGCAAATTCTAGGCCTCCACCTCAGACCTACCTAATCCAAAATTCTGGGGTGGGATCCAGCAGTGTGTGTGTGTTTAAGGAACAGGTGTTCCTGACGCGCTCAAGCTGGAGGACCACAGCTCTACTGAGACACGTGATAGACATATCACATTGCGTCATACACATCTTCCATCAGTGCTGTACTGTATATGAATTCACTTATTTCACCATCACATAACCCTGTGGTGTAGATGCATTAGGGCTTCCCTGGTGGCTCAGTGGTAAAGAATCTGCCTGCAGTGCAGGAGATGCAGGAAACTCATGTTCGATCCCTGGATTGGGAAGATCCCCTGGAGGAGGGCATGGCAACCCACTCCAGTATTCTTGCCTGGAGAATCCCATGGACAGAGAAACCTGGCGGGCTATGGTCCATGAGGTCGTAAAGAGTCAGATAGGACTGAAGCAATGGAGAACGAATGGAGGCATAAATGTTCTCATTTCACACAGGTGATAAGGCACAAGGATGCTTATCTAAGGTCAAGCTACATGGGCCTTGAACCCAGGCAGTGGGGCTCTTAGCTGGCCCACATGATACTACCTTGCCATAGGCACATACAACCACACACCCGAGGGAAGTCAAGTCAGAGTGGCCAGCAGTCCCTGGAGGCTAGGGCTTCTCAAATTTGAGTGTAGTGCAAACAAACCACTTAGGGATCACATTAAAATTCAGATTAAGATTCATAGGCCCAGGAAGGCCCTAAGAATCCACATATCTTATAAGCTCCCCCACAGGGTAGCCAGCTATCCAGGTGTGCCTGCCACTGAGGTGTTTTCAGGGCACAGAACTTTCAGTCTAAAACTGGGAATGTCCTCGGCCAACCTGGACAAGTTGGTCACCTGAGTCCCAGGCGATGCTGAAACTGCTGACCACACTTTGAGAAGCAAAAATATGGGCCCTCAAGGTGAAGAGTTTGGATTGTATTCAAGTATGATGAAAGTTTTGAGAGCATGGCATGGCATAATCTACCTTATACTTTTAAAAGACCACTTTGGCTACTCCATGGAGAAGAGACTATGAGAGGTAAGAATAAAGGCAGAGAGACCAATAAGGAAGTTGCAATGACCCAAGCAGGAGCTGAAGCTGGTGGTGCTAGAGATGGAAGAAGGGAGACTGACTTGAGGTATGTTTTGAAAGGGGAACCAATATGGGTGGTGAAGGAAAACAGAACCAAGGATGAGTCCTAGGGTTTTCACTTTAGGTACAGCATTACCTTTTTAAAGAACAAGGTCAGAAAGAGATTAAAAAGAACTTTGAAAGACTGAGACATAGAATGAGAGAGAAAGATGCAGGAAAATGGTTGAACTGAGAGATGTGTGATTTTTTTTTTCCCAGAGCAAAACTCATTTACAAGTCTCCAGCAGAATTTGTAAAGGAGGTTCCACATAACGTCATAAATAGCTGAAGTTTGTTTTGAAGATTAAATATGCCTGCTATGGCCTGAATTGTTTCTCTCCTAAAATGCACATGTTAAAGTCTTCACCCTTAGCGTGATGGCATCGAGAGATGAGGCCCTCGTGGTGGGGATTAGTGTCCTTATAAGAAGAGACACCAGAGACTTTGCTTCTCTCAACCAACCTGTGGGGCTTCCCAGATGGTGCCAGTGGTAAAGAACCCACCTGCCAAAGGCAGGAGATATAAGAGACACAGGTTCAATCCCTGGGTTGGGATCCCCTGGAGGAGGGCATGGCAACCCACTCCAGTATTCTTGCCTGGAGAATCCCAAGGACAGAGGAGCCTGGTGGGCTACAGTCCATGGGGTCACAAAGAGTTGGACATGACTGAAGGGACTTAGCTCACCTGGCCCTGCAGCAACATGTACCAAGAAAAGGCCATGTGAGGATATAGCAAAGAGATAGCCATCTCCAACCCAAAGAGAGAGTCCCCACAAGACACCAACCCATCTAAAAGACACTTTTAGAACTGTGAGAAATAAATTCCTATTGTTTAAGCTACCCAGTCTATAGTATTTTGTTATATAACCCAGGCTGACTTTGATATTGCCCATTAATACATTCATTTCTTTTGAAAAGTCACTACGCAATATCATGCACTTGATAATTGACCTATAGGGGAAAATTAAGGGTCATCAGTAGGACCATGACAAACATCCCGGGTTAAGACTGGGATCCATCACTTGGGGTTCCAGTATCCTGACATAATTGAATGGTGTCCAAATTAAGCACATTCACATTCAGCTTCTCATCTTGCTGTGTGACCTGGGGCAAGTTCCTAAACCTTTCTGAGCCTCCGTTTCCTCATCCATAAAATCAGAGGCATGTGCCTCATGGACTTGCAGACGTCACATGACATGATGTGTATAAAGTGTCTGGTACCATTAGATATTCCACCATGTCTTTCTCACTTTCTTTTCCTCTGTAAAACAACTTTATTTCTGAAAAGGCAGGAAAAATAGATCACAGTAATAAATAAGTAAGCTTTCCCAAGAAGCGACACATGACTGGAGAATTCACATTCATGCTCCAAGGGCACATGTCCAAGGGCACATCCCTCGGTCTCTGGGTGCCTTGGTGTCCTCTAGGAGACATGGCACCTACCTTATAAGGTTACTGTGAGGAATGAATGAGATAAACATGGCACGCCTAGCACAGTGTCTGACACCTTCAAGGAATGTCAGCAACTATTATCGTCCTTGTCACTGATCAGGACATGGAACTCTTCAATCCTGAACATTCTAGGTAATTAGGCCAAAAATGCGAGAGAAACAAGAGGCTCACAGAAAGGCAAGTGGCTGGGGAAACAGGATGGGAAATTCAGGGCCAGACACCGGCTAGATTCCACCCCACAGCTTCCTCCTACCTGGTGTCTGGTATCCGTCTCATTTCCTGGGGCCAAGACTACATGTTCTGTTTTTTGGGAGCCCCAGTTACACTTGGCCCCATGAGGGTGTATGCCCAGTAAGTCCTCAATAAACACTCATGTTTGGCTTATGTGGAAGGATTGTTGTACCATATCTAAGAGTTAGCAAAGGTTGTGCCAGGACTGAGCCAGGCTCTGATAGTTTTGCCTGAGGCCAGTGAGACCCCCATAGGCAGTCAGTTTCTCAGCATCACATGGCCACAGACAGACCCTGACTCAGATCATCGGTCTGTGGTCTGGACAAGTTCTGCTGACCCGAAGGGCACGGAGGTGGGATGCAGGCACTCTTAGCAAGAGGGCCAAGTGCCAGACACCTGCATCACCTGGAGACACAACAACCCCACAGGGGCAGAAAGACGGTCCTCTCTGTTTCCCAGATGAGGCAACAAAGGAGCAGAGAAGTGTAAGTAACTGACCCACATCCACACACACAGAAGATGGCAAGGTGGCCAAGTCATGATCCACACACTGGCCGGGCCAATTCCAATGCCATTTTCTCAGCCGCAGGGTCCAGAGTGTGGATGATCCACAGGTTTGGAGAGCTGACTCCAAGTATACCTTCAAGGCCAGAGCAACCCCTCAGATTCCTCTTTGCTTTGGAATCTATAACGGTTCAGTGAAATAATAATTCACCCAAGGAACACCCGTGTTCCAAATTTGCTCTTTAGGGAGTGAAAAGCAGCTGACTTTTTCAGACAGAGCCCTGGATCAAAGCCTGAACTTCCTGCATCAAGGTTGGGTGAGTGGTAGGGTGGGTTGTGTGGGTTATAAAGCTTCTCAGGCACCTTTCAGAGTGATCCAAAATTCTTAAGCCCATGCAAAAAGTAACTTTCACTCTCTCTCTTGAAGCTGTATCCGCTGCCCCTGGGCCATATGCTGGAGGACAGAGATGTCAGAAGACTAACATCTGTTCCATCTTCCCCATCAGTGTAGCAATGACATCATATGCTTCTTTTAGATAATTTGCACATTATCAGACTAATTTTCAGATTATCTAATCAGCCGACATTACCCTTAATCAACTCGGCTCTCCTCTTTCAGTTCTGCAAAGTACAGCATGCCCTCCACAGGCACACTGGGGTGGGGACTTTTCTTCTCTTGACAGATATTGAGAGCCTAGCTATATGCCAGGCCACCGCTATTAAACAGAAGACTGAGCCCTTTTGGGGCTGAGGGCAACCCGACTTCCATGCCAGGTACCTGAGACATAGGCTTGGAATAAATTTTATAGATCCACACATTAAAACATATTTCCTTCATAGAAGCTCCAAGTATGTTGTAGAGAGCATTTTACAATCATTTCTGCTTTTAAATAAGAAAGCGATGCCATACCACCATTAATAATGTGCGTGTATGTGTGTGCGCATGCATGCATACTCAGTCATGTCCAACTCTTTGCAACCCCATGGACTGTAGCCTGCCAGGCTCCTCTGTCCATGAAATTTTCTAGGCAAGACTGCTGGAGTGGGTTGCCATTTCCTTCTTCGGGAGATCTTCCCAACCCAGGGATCGAACCCCCATCTCTTGTGTCTCCTACATTGGCAGGCAGGTTCTTTACCAGCCGAGTCACCAGGGAAGCCCAACAATTAATAATATGCCACATATATTTCTTTATAAATCATTTATTCTTACTTCTAGTCACGGTTCTCCTTTTCCTTTGTTGTTGTTTAGTCACTAAGTCATGTCCAACTCGTTGAGACCCTGTGGACCGCAGCAGGCCAGGTGCCTCTGTCCTCCACTGTCTCCTGGAGTCTGCTCAAATTAATGTCCATTGAGTCCAGGATGCTATCTAACCACCTCATTCTCTGCCACACCCTTCTCCTTTTGCCTTCAATCCTTCCCAGCATCAGAGTCTTTTCCAATGAGTCAGCTCTTCATACCAGGTGGCCTAAGTATTGGAGCTTCAGCATCAGTCCTTCCAATGAATATTCAGGGTTGATTTCCTTTAGGATTGACTGGTTTGGTCTCCTTGCAGTCCAAGGAACTCTCAAGAGTCTTCATCAGCACCACATTTCGAAAGCATCAATTCTTCAGCCCATAGCATTCTTGATGGTCCAACTCTCACATCCATACATGACTGCTGGAAAAACCAGAGATTTGACTATACAGACCTTTGCTGGCAAAGTGATCTCTCTGTTTTTTAATATGATGTCTAGGTTTGTTATAGCTTTCCTTCCAAGAAGCAAGTGTCTTAATTTCATGGCTGCAGTCACCATGCACAGTGATTTTGGAGCCCAAGAAAATAAAGTCTCCTTTTCCCTATAGGATGACAACTAACCAGCCTGACAAAGAAGATACTTAAAGCTGTGGCCCTTGCCCATGTTTCCACCATTTCTCCAATGCCACTGTCAAACCCAACTACTATTAAGTGTCTGAACGCAACATGTTACTTCACACCTCTGCCCTTGTGCACACAGTTCCCTGTGCTTGGGAAGCTCTCTCCCACCCAGTCAATTTCTCCTCGTTCTTCAAGGGCTAACTTGAAGGTCACCTCCTCAGGGAAGCCTTTGCAAATCCCCTCATGCTTTTTAAATGTTCTAATGTTCTGACACTTTCATTGCCCTGCAGGACTTTTTAAAAACCAAATTGCTGGGGCTTCACTGGTGGCTCAGTGGTAAAGAATCTGCCTGCCAATGCAGGAGACATGGGTTCGATTCCTGATCCAGGAAGATCTCACATGCTATGGAGTAACTAAGGCCGCATGTGCCACAACTATTGAACCAATGCTCCAGAGCCCGGGAGCTACAACTACTGAGTCCACACACCCTAGAGGCTGTGTTCTACAGCAAGAGAAGCCACCAGCAACGAGAAGCCTGCGGCCCCCAACTAGCAAGTACCCCTGCTTGTCACAACTAGAGAAAGCCTGTGTGCAGCAACAAAGACCTGGCACAGGCAAAAAATATATTAAATAAATAAATAAAATTGCTAAAAAAAAAAAAAACACAGATTGCTGACCGGCACCCTCAGAGTCTGTTTCTGAAGGTCTGGTGGAGCCAAAAAACTGCATTCCCAGCAAGTTCCCAGGTGATGCTGAAGTCACACTTAAAGCACTGCTGCCCTTGGAGTAGAAAGTGTGCTCTTGAGCCCTTGGCTTCCTTCACCAGACTCTATACAAACCCTATTACGCATCCCTGCTCAAGACTGCGTGCTGTTCAAGGACAGGGACCAAGACAGTATTTGATACATGGTCATTAAACCAACAGATGGATGGGTGGATGGGTGGATGGATGGATAGATGGATGGACGGACTGATTAATATACTAGACTGAATTTATTCACACAGCTTTTTCATACGGGTCCATGACCTCAGAAATGCCCATACCCACACCACCCCTAAAGAAAGGTACCTTGAAAACATCGTCTGTAATAGATTACCACTGTGCAGAGAAGATAAAAAGGAATTCAAGAAGAGCTTTGACATTGTGAGCCTGTGTCAAAGGAGTTTTGAATTGTAACCCGGTGCTCTTGCTGCTACCCTCTTTACCAAGGTGACATTGACGGAGTCACAACAGGACGCCTCTGAGTGGCAGCTCTCAGAGTCCCAACCTGCCCAAACCCTCCCTCCATCTATTCACATAAATACAGTCTGTGTGTGTGTGTGTGTGTGTGTGTATCTGTCTGTATGCATATAGGCACACATGTGCATACATGGTGATTGGCATTTGTAGAAAGTAGATGAAGGGGTCTAGTGGCTAAGAGGCCTTGTTCCCAAGGCAGGAGGCATAAGTTCGATTTCTGGTCAGGGAACTAAATCCCACATCAACTAAAGATCATGCCACTAAAGATCCCATGTGCCAAAACTAAGACCCGGCACAGCCAGATAAATAAAATATTTTTTAAAAAGAAGAAGAAAGTAGATGAAGGTGGTCAGAGAAATATCAATAGAAGAAGTAGGAAGAATCCAGCCTCCTATAGGGAGGAGAAGGGTGGCAGCTCAGGCAGGGAGGACCCCATCAGAAAAGTCCTGTCTCCCAAGGAGGGGTGTCTGAGCTCCCACAGCCCTGCACTGCCTGGAGTTGAGGCAGAGAGAGAAGGGCACTCGACAAAGGGGACAGATGTACCACAGAGGCACACAGCATATATTCAGGAGAAAATTCGAGCCTAGGAGAAGAACAAAGGCGGCCAAGCTGGGAGGGGTGGGAGGACGAAGGAGAGGCCCCAGGGCAGCCTGGAGCGGGGGGTGGGGCGGGGGTTGGGGGCAGTCAGAGCCAGTTCCAGCACTCCACTCTGCCCTTCCAGCAACGCAGGAGCAGGGACGAGCAATGGGCTTTGCTGGAGACGCAGCTGGGGGGATGCGCAAGAGACAGCAGGAGGACCAAAGTCAAAAGGTCTCTGCGGCTGCAGGTGGTGCAAAGGCGGATGCTCGTGACATCTCCAGCATCTGTAAGGGCGGCTTTTCCCACAGGCCTGTGCTCACAAGCAGCTGGGGTCCCCCTGCAGCTCTGCTCAAAGCGGGAGAAGTCAGCATTCCCACCTCGCTGGCATCCAGAACCTTTCCTGGGGCGGGGGGCGGGCTGGAGATGAGCCTCCCGGATGGAGCGTTCCTGCCTCCCTCCCCCAGCTCCAAAAGCCTTGCCAAGGGAGGATCGCAGGCTGAGACCTCGGGTTGCTGCCGAGCTGTCACCTTCGATCCCCCGCAAAGCCCCTGTAGCATTTAGGGGCAGGATGGATGGGCGCCCACCCCTACCCCCAAACAGTGGGAGCAGCTAATGACTGGGTATTAACGATGCTGGCAATTAGAGCGCATGAGAAAATGGTGAGGGGGCTGCTCGCCAGGGCCATGTGGGAGGCAACACATTCGGAGCAGCAAACAGTCGGCGTGTTTGTGTGCAGGGAGCCCGGGAAGAGAGCCCTGTCTCTTGGATTCGTCCAGAGAAATTGGGGAAGAGGGGAGAGAGGACTCTGTGGACACGGAGGGTATCTCTGCCACAGCCCATCTCCCCCATCCCTGCTAGCAAAATTGGAGTTAATCACAGACTTCTCAGAGGCTTTGGGAGGAGATGTCGTCAAAATGGTGCTTGTGAGGGTTCTAGAACCTTCCTCGTGTGAGAAGGCCCTGGATGAGCCCAGTAACAGCTGTTGTTTTTCTATGCAGTTTAAACTCCTCCAGTGGTTGTATGATCCTTTATGAAGAACCTGATTTCTCATGAGCAGAATCAGAGGAAGGGGATGGAGCGGGGCTGGAGCGAGAGCGCTTGCTGGCAAACCCCCTGAGAGAGGGGAACACATGGCCAGATGCTCAGGGATGCGTCTCCCTCCAGGAGAGAAGATGCAGCTTCCTCTCTAAGCAAGGCTGCCCAGCCTCACAGTGAGGACATAAGGACAATGACCTACAAGACTGCGTGAGGAGAGCCCAGTGGATAGAGAATCACAGGGGCCAGTGCCCACCTTGGAAGTGAACAGACAGCTGGGAGGGACCCGCAGGAATGGCTAAGGAGGAGAACCCCGGGGTCCACTTGGGGCCCACAGTATACCTGGAGGTCACAAGGAACCCTCCTCTGTGGCTGCCATCACCATGCATACACACAAAAAAAGATCCAGACCAAAGAGAGGCACGCCAAACCCTGAGGCATGAGGAACAAAACGGCCTGACATTTGAGAAGAGATTTAAAGGAGATACCCAGGTGGCTCAGTCGGTAAAAAATCTGCCTGCAATGCAGGAGACCTGGGTTCGATCCCTGGATCAGGGAGATCCCCTAGAGAAGGAAATGGCAACCCACTCCAGTATTTTTACCTGGGAAATCCCGTGAACAGAGGAGCCTGGAGAGTCACAGGCCATGGGCTCACAGAGTCAGACACGACTTAGCAACTAAAACACCACTACCATAAAGGAGACAAAGTGTCAGTCACTCAGTTGTGCCCGACTCTTTGTGACCCCATGGACTGTAGCCCACCAGGTGCCTCTGTCCTGGGAATTCTCCAGGCCAGAATACTGGAGTGGCTTGCCATTTCCTTCTCCAGGGGGTCTTCCCGACCCAGGGATTAAACTCATGTCTCCTGCCTTGGCAGGTGGATTCTTTACCACTGACCCATCAGGGAAGCCCACAAGCCAGCACTGGGGGCAGTGGGAAATAATACCAAGCTGATAAATAGTTTAGAGAGAGTAAACTTTGCTAATCAACACCTTCCAGATAGCAACCCAAATCAAAGGAGAGCACTCACGGCCTCCTCGAGGCAGGAGACAATAGCTATGCCTTGGCTACTTAGATCAGAGACAGGTAGAGAGGAGAGATGATAGGATGCAAAACCCAACTGATTGGTACAGGTCAATATATGTTCCTTTCTGGAAGATAAGGGTGATGGGACCAAGGGAACCTCTCCCCAGGCAGCAGGCAGAGACCTCAGCGTTGTGGCTACTCAGCGTTGTGGCTACTCAGCGTTGTGGCTGACATGCGGAGGAGGGCACCTCCTGCCTGCTTTCAGGTTCTGTCCAGATAACAACAGTCAATGAGAAAATAAAGGGTCTGGCTTGCACCAGAAGAGAGGTTCACGAAGGGCTTCTGAAAAAGAGTGAGAATTAAAGAAGGTGCTATGGTCTGAATCATGTCCCCCCCACCCCCGCAAACTCACATGTTGAACCCTAACCCCCAGTACCCCAGGATAGGACTATATTTGGATCTAGGACCTTTAAACAGATGATGAAAAAGCAAAAGTTAGAATGAGACTGTTAGGATGGGCCCTAATCCAATCTGACTGGTGTCTTTATAAAAAGAGGAAATTTGGACACACACAGACTTCAGAAGTACATGTGCCCAGAGGGATGACCATATGAGAGGCAGCAGGAGGGCGGCCGCCTGCGAACCAAGGAGAGGGGCCTCCAAGGAGACCCACCCTGATGACACCTTGATGTGGGACTTCCAGCTCCAGAACTGTGAGAAAACAAATCTCTGGTAAGCCAGCCAGTCTTTGGTACTTTGTTTGGGGAATCTGAGGAAACTAAGACAGAAGGCACTGCTACAAGGGGAAAGTGGGTTGGGGGTTAGGGGAGAACCCAGACTAATCCAAAGAAAGGTTTTGGCCAACGTGTGTTCATTGTTTCAAATACTGGATGCTGCTGCTGCTGCTGCTGCTGCTTCTAAGTTGCTTCAGTCGGGTCTGACTCTGTGCGACCCCATAGACGGCAGCCCACCAGGCTCCCCCATCCCTGGGATTCTCCAGGCAAGAATGCCGGAGTGGGTTGCCATTTCCTTCTCCAATGCGTGAAAGTGAAAAGTGAAAGTGAAGTTGCTCAGTAATGTCTGACTCTTAGCGACCCCATGGACTGCAGCCCACCAGGCTCCTCCATCCATGGGATTTTCCAGGCAAGAGGACTGGAGTGGGGTGCCATTGCCTTCTCCGCAAATACTGGATGAAGGCAGTCAATTGACATCAGTTGACTGAGTTGACTGACTGACATGCACAGGAGTCACCCTCAAACTCTAGAATCTGAATATTTTTAACAGTCTGATCCCTTGTATTACATTGACTTGTTTGCTGTAGGAACCCTTACCACAAAATCTTCTGAACAAAATTAAAAACACATGGCATGTCCACAATTATTACTCACCCCATGATCCTAGAATGACCCACATTTTGAAGCAAGCCCTAAATATCCCATCATCCCATCCCATCCTGAGTTTGGGGTGGGTCCAGAAACCATAAAGAATGTCGTAGAGAGAAGTCATATGGTGAATGCTAAGCCCTTTGCAACTCTCTGATTCATAACTGGGAGCCGAAGAAGGAAAGAAAGAATAGAAATGGAAACACAAATTTCAGGATCATTTTGGCTCTCCAGAGCCCAACATCCCCAATGACAAGCACACCCAAGTCATGTTTGCTGATTGAGAGCTCAAGGGAAGAGCATGGAAACTCTAGGGCAGTATTTTTTTACCCAAATTGTGACCCTGTAAGAGCCAGGATGATGGATCAAGAATATCCTGTGTCTCTTGGTGGTCAAGGAGGCATTTGGAAGGTCTGTTTGAACTGACACACCCCAGGGCTTTGCCCAACTCCAATTAGCAGCTGTGAATGGATCTTCTGGAGCTGGGGAAAAAGACTGCCAGGTCTGTCATTTGACGATGGCCAGGTAAGGAGGTTTCCCTTGGCTTTAACGCTTACCTTCTGTCCTCTGGGAGCAGAGCTGGGTGTGCCACCCCTACTCAGCCCACTCTAAGTCTGGGGCTCCGCTGACCTACAGGGGTATCTGGGGGGCTGAAATAGCCAACTCATCACAGGTCATTGAGGCCAATCCACAGGTGCCAGCAGACAATCCCACAGGTGAACAGAAAGGAAAGCTTGTAGCCCTGCCCATCCACCTTACCACTCACCCAACCCAACACCCAGGAACTCACGTCTGTGGTTCTCGTTTCTGTGGTTGGGTGGGGACCGGGTCTCCTGGTCTTGGGCCTCATCCCCCTCCTCGCTGGCCAGGTGAGTGTGAGCGTAGTGGTAGCTAAGTCCCGGCCGGTTCTTGTAGCGCTTGCCGCAGACTAGAGAGGAAAAGAGGAAAGGAAAACAAAAATGTCAGCAATGTCTGCAGCCGCTGCCATCAATCTCCCAGGCAGTGGCTCATCCATCCACTCCAGAGCTAGGTTTCCTTGAGAAAATGTCTCCCACTCCCAACACTCCTCACCCCACTGGATAGAACCAACAGCGCTATAACAGCATGGACCCAGGCAAAGAAAAACCACAGAAGCTGAACTGAGGAAGACCACCATCATTTCCTAGTTGTGAGACCCTCAGAAAGTCACTTGCCCTCTCTGTGTCTCAGGCTTCTTCAGAGGGAAAACAAGAATCATAATAGTACTTCTCTCTTGGGTCGTTATGATGAGTTAATCTCTGTGCAAAGCACTTTAGAACAGAGCTGGGCACATGAGAAGGGTGATCATTACTATAACTTTGAAGTTAAAAGGCATTAGGAGTCTCTTTTGGCTTCCTGGGTGGCACTAGTGGTAAAGAACCCGCGTGCCGATGCAAGAGATGTAGGAGGCATAAGTCCAATCAGGAAGATCCACTGGAGGAGGGCATGGCAACCCACTTCAATATTCTTGCCTGGAAAATCCCATAGACAGAGGAGCCTAGCGGGCTACAGTCCATAGGGTCACAAAGTAAGACATGACTGAAGTGACTTAGCATGCACAGACTGGAGTCTATTTAATTTCATCCAATATCCCGTATATAGATGAGGCAAGTGAGGCCCAGCAAGGTTAAGTGATATGCCTGGGAACACACAGCTAGTTATGGCTGAGCCAGCCACGGGGACCCAGGGCTCCTGGACTCCTGTGCAGGACTCCTTCTGCCACCCTGTGCTTGACTCTGTATGAAGTACAAAAGCTTTACATGGATCATATTTTTGATGTATCACTCAGTGATTTTTGTGCCAGAAAAACACATTCCACTTCCACCATGAAAACCATAAATCCGAGGCATCCTTGGTAGATGTGCTAGCCAAGAGCTTGTGTCCTTGATGGCCCTAGGAGTCTCTGATACACCAAATCTCTAAAAATGTGTCCCGGCAGGCCCCACCACTCAAGTGGACAGTAGGAGACAAGGGCAACAAGCAACACAAATATGGTTTCTCGGGGCCAACAAGAGAAAGGGGCAGCTCCCTTGGTTGTCTGCTCAGCACCTAAATGGCTAAGACTAGACCACTGTCACCCCCTCCCCACCACAAAGCCCAATATCCCAGCCCCTGGAGGGACAGCACTTCTGGTAGCAGAAGTCTTGAGGGTCTTCCAGTAAAAATCCTGTGCCAACCCTCTCATCTTGCCCCCACCTCTCCCCAGCAGAGCAAACCCCACCCAATCTGCTGGACCAGCTGAAACTGGCAGCTTCAAGAGACTCTCCCTTCACATGCCTGGGTTATAGCTGTGAGAATAAACACTTCACAAGGTGGAAAGAGCACAGGCTTCATCATCAGACATGGGTTCAAATCCCACTTCCAGGGGCCAAAGTTGACCAGCTGCATGACCTCCACAGTATATAGAAGAGCTGTGACCCAACACTCTTACCGGCCTCCCTTATTATTTCTGGTGGGGTTTCCTTTCTTTCCTGATGGCTTAGACAGTAAAGAATCCACCTGCAATGGAGGAGACCTGGGTTCGGTCCCTGAGTCAGGAAGATCCCCTGGAGAAGGGAATGGCTACTCACTCCAGCGTTCTTGCCTGGAGAATTCCATGGACAGAGGAACTTCACAAAGTACAGTCCACGGAATCTCAGAGTGGGACACAACCAAGCAACTTTTTTTTCCCTTTCTTACTAGATTCTCTTGGGTTTTTCAAGTATTATAACCTTCAGCAAAAATAGATAATGTCATCTCTTCTTTCTCATATTTAGACAAACTATTTTATCTTCTTAGCTTAATTCATTTGTAAGAATCACCAAGACCATATTCTAAGACAGCAAAAGTAAGTTTTTCCTATTGTAGTGAAATTGCATTTGGTGATTCACTGTTTAGAATTCACTGTAAGTTACTAGGTTTTATTCTCTATCAAGTTTAAATAATTTGTCTTATTCCTGAGTTAGTTTTATTACAGGAGAATTTTACCAACTGGCCTTTCAGCATCTGCTAATATATGATGCTACTTTAGTTTGTTGATATGGTGAGTTATGTTGATTTCCTAATACTTCCTACTATTGAGCCATTCTTGCATTCTTAGAATGTACCCTCTTTGATCAGAGTGTATTATCTTTCTGATATACTGCTGCATTCTATTTTCTAATTTTACATCTACACTCAGACTTGAGATAGGTCTATAATTTTTCACCTATCTTTTATCTTGCTTTTCAATCACATAATTATGTTGACTTCCAAAAATGAATTGAGTTCTCTGTGAAACTGAACAAGACACATAATCCCTATGTGACTCTTTTTAAATCTGAAAACGACAATAGTACTACTTACCTTGAAGGATTATAAATAACATTTGTAAAGTATCTCACTCAGTACCCATCACCTAATAGATGCTCAAGAAACAGTAGTGAGGGGTGAGGGGCCTCAGTGTGGTCTACCACAGGAGACCACAGGAGGCTCTGGACCCTCATGAAAGAGGGACTTTGACCTTTACCTCTACTACGGAATCTGGCAATTGTCTGGACTATCTTAACAAGGTGAGAGTCTGAAATTCAAGTTGGTGATCAAGTTGTTGACCTAGTAACTATAAATTCAAGTCCTGCAATTGGCTTCCCTCTCTCTCTCTCCCCTTCATGGGCACACATAAATATTGCAAAAAAAAAATAATAACATGGCACTACACATCTCAATTCCATTTGACTCAGGAAATGGGCCCTAAGGAGACCTCTGAGGCACACTGTGGGTCTGCTTGTGGCTTTTTCTATTTAACCTTTTAAATGATCTAAGGGCAATAAACAGCAAATTACGGGGTCACTGGACATAAATTCATTTTATTACCAAGCATATTACTGATGAGGTGTAAGTGTGCTTATTAAAATAAAGACAATAACCTCAGTGCTGATACAGGGATGCCTCCGCCGCCTCTGCAGCTCTCCACCACACGCTCCACCGCATTTTATTTGTGTCGTTTCGTTGTGATTACACCTTGTTGTTGTTGTTTTAGTCACTAGGTCGTGTCTGACTCTTTGGTGACCCATGGACTGTAGCCCACCAGGCCCCTCTGTCCATGGGATTTCCCAGGCAAGAATACTAGAATGGGTTGCTGTTTCCTTCTCCAGGGGATCTTCCCAACTCAGGGATCAAACCTGGGTCTCCTGCATTGGCAGGAGGATTATTTTTTTTTTTTTTTAGTTTATTTATTTATTTTAACTGGAAGCTAATTACTTTACAACATTATGGTGGTTTTTGCCTTACATTGACCTGAATCAGCCACGGGTGTACATGTGTCCCCCCATCCTGACCCCCCCACCTCCCTCCCCACCCCATCCCTCTGGGTTTTCCCAGAGCACCAGTTTTGAGTGCCCAGGCAGGCGGATTCTTTACCACTGAGCCACCACACTGTCTTCTTAATCACAGATTCCCAGGATCTTAAGAGTTATGTGGTCTAACTAGTTATCCAATTGTTTTATTCCCACAAACACTCTAGATGCCTTTCTGGAACAACTCCACTGGTGGGGAACTCACTACCCACCCGAGCGGACATTTCTTCTTTGATTTCCTTAAATTATGGCTAGGACTGCACTGGAGGGCTTCTCCTAGGACCGTTTCATATCAATTTCCTCTTGATGTCAACAACTCTACCTCTCATGCTGCCAAACACATTTTACACCTTCCAAACATACCCACTGAATAGCTGATGAGTGAACCCAGCAACGCTTTGTAGAAAACCAGGAGATGGGGGAGGAGGTAGGTGTGTAGAACCAGCTCCATCTATCCACACTAATCTCACACTAATAGTTCTTAAAACCTACAAAACCAAATCCCAACAAAAAGCTTCCCTTATCTCCTTCCCCAACATCACAGACAGTAACTGTTTTTAGAGCAGATCCTTTTGCTAGAAGAGAGATTCTCAAAGAGTCATCCCCAGACCAGCACCTTCAGCAGCACCTGGGAAGCTGTTGAGAGATGCAGATTCTTGGGTTCTGCCCAGGCCTACCAGATCAGAAAGTCTGGGGTAGAGCCTGGCAATCTGTGTTAACAGGCCCTGTAGGTAACTCTGATACACACTACAGTTTGAAAACCACTTAGAAGGTTGACTATTTTGAGGCTTGACTCTGCCCGCCCTGCGTCTGCCTGCCCTTCTGGATGGATGGTGGTGGCAGGCAAGGGCAGCGGGAGGCAGCCCTGAGATCTGTGTTCCATTATTAGAAGTAACAGAACCAGACGGCACATGGAGGTCCTAGAAGCCAGACCCCTTAAACACGATCCCTACATGCAGAGCTTTCCAGGTGGAGCTTCACCTGCTTATACAATGTCATTCCTTCATCACCAGGTCTTCAAGAAAACATTTATTAAACAACTAATGTGTGCCCAGTCTTGAGGCACCAGAGGACAAAGATAAATGAGCCCTGGTTCCCTCCCTCCAAGAGTCTGCAGTCTAGCAAAGGAGACGCACACATCAACTAGCAAGGAGGCAGGTGGGACCCATGCACCAGTGTGAGCCTGTGCATGGCAAAGAGGAGGGCCCAGTGCACAGGCTCAAGGCAGGGATGGGGGGATAGCTTCCCAGAGGAGGTGGATGAGCTATGGCACGTGAGATAGCAGGACATCACCAGGCAGAGGAGGAGGGCCTGCGGGCACCAAAGCACATTCCACCAGCACCTCTGGGACCAGCAGGATGTTTAGGAAAGCTGATGGGAAGCAGGCTTCGGGGTGGGTGTGAGGAGATAAGGAGAGGAAGGTGCATGGGACTTTATTCCGACAGTGGGAGGCCAGGGGAGGACCGTGTGCATCCAGAGGACCTACTTAATCAGATTTATGTTTTAGAAATACCACTTAAGACTCTAGTGTGAAAGATGGATTTGGAAGTGGCAGGAGGCTATCTTAGGGCTTCCCTGTTGTCTCAGATGATAAAGAATCTGCCTGCAATGCAGAAGACCCGGGTTCAATCCTTGGATTGGGAAGATCCTGTGGAGAAGGGAATGGCAACCCACTCTGGTATTTAATGTAACTATAAAGACATCCTGAAATCATCTAAATCTAATGTCAAATTGAGTCGGACACGATTGAGTGACTGAACAACAACAACAGAGGGTACTTTAATTTTTAATGTGTGAACAATGAGGACTTTAGGATAGGAAGGCGGTTAAAGAGAGAGAATCTGGTAGAAGTGGGAGCAGGAAGGAGGAAGCAGCAAGGAGGAGCCTAAAAAGATTTCGGCCAACTCGACTTCCTGGCCACACGCCATCCAGCACCCGTCCACCTCCCCAGCCTTGCCTGGAGCCACATTCCACCTCCTTCTTGGACTTCCTGCCCACTGACCTTTCATTTCTTTTTTTTTTTTTTTTTTTT